>NC_083615.1:773091-788091 GCF_963584025.1 Labrus mixtus | reverse complement strand
TAACCACTGCGCCACCAGCGCCCCAGCTCTCCCTGCTCCACTCTTCTTGTCTCCAGATGTAAACACCTCAGACTCTGATGCCGCAGGAAAAGATCAGCACTTTTTAAATTTGAAATGCTTCTGTGAGATGCTACACTGCCACTGTGGTCCAGGGAAACCTCCTGCAGCTACAATGACAGTCTAAAAAAAAAGAGCAGCAGCAGGAGCGTGTGTGGAGGTTTTACTATCAGGTTTCCGTCTAATACAGCAAAAAACCGGCATGCGGGCCTGATCCAGAACTGCTACAGCGCTCCTCAAGTTCCCAGAGGCACTTATATGAAAAAACACGCTCGACCATAGTTATTCTATTTCACAGTCTAAGTCTGCTGACATTTTGTTTTCCATGAGTTTGATGAAGGGATGGATAAGAACTATAGCGGGGGTGGCAGGGTTTTGGGTAAATCAGTTGCAGCATATGCTTTAGATAAAGTAACATGTATTTTTGATGCGTGATCGACAATTACCCCCAAATGTGTTCCTTGTTTTCTGACTGAGGCTCCCAAAGCATCAATAAAAACGAGCTTGAGAAGGAGCGATTTGAAGTGGTTTGATGTTTCTGTAACTCTGCAGAGCGCTCTGTGATTAGACTTCATTTTCTCCTTTGGTTTGTCTTTATCACTTCCCCCCCCCTTTATTTCTCACTCCTTCTTTTTACAACAGCTAGCTCTCACTCCATGCTCTTTGTTCTGGCTCCATCATGAAATTCCCATTGCCCTAAAACTTTTTCAATCACATGCACAAAGGCCTGTGTAGCACAGCTGTCAGTCAGAAGCTTACTATTTGATTTTTTAACCTTTTCTTGAGCCGTTTTCACATCTGCACTCCGGATAATATCTAGATATCTACAGGAGGACTTCTCCGGAGATTCTCCCGACCTAGACGTTCACATATGCTCCTCACAGCGGGGGACTTTCCCTGTCAGAGGGGGGGGGGGGGGGGGGGGGGGGGGACTTTCCCTGTCAGAGGGGGGAGGGGCCGCGGGGGATTTCCTGAGGTAAGACGTGACGTAAATAAACAACGCGGAAGTAGCAGCCGAAGCAACAGAGTCCGCTACACGACGTTACAATGAGAATATTTGTCTTTATATCAATGCTATGTGTAATCCAATGGAATGACAACATCCACAAGAGAGAGGAGAACAACATACTGACGAACAGAAAACAGAATGCAGACGTTTAATTAGAGCACGGAGATCGTAGAGGTCGCGTGCAGACACTTTAAACAGTCACTATATAAACATCACTCTCTTCCTATTGGCTCGAGGTGAAATCTCTGGAGTATATTCTGCTGCGTTCAGACATCAGATCACTCTGATATTCTGCAGATAAAATACTAGAGGTCTGGAGGAGAAACTGTTTGTGTTCACACATAACCTAAAGAACCTCCGGGTAGACTCATCTCCAGAGTTTTTCAGGAGATTTCTGTATGTGTGAAAAGGGTTTTTGATTTTATTTCGAGTTTTGATTTTCCAGATAAATTCCCTTTAGTCCGGCTGTGATGGAGGGCATTTAACACTTTCAACAGAGCACCTCTATGTTACACATTATTCAATATCTAACACAGAGCTTCGAGTCATGACGGACTTTGAGTGAGTTTTAATGAAAGATTTCCGGCATCGCTCGGCTTGCCAGACCCTCTAACACGCAACATCACCCACTCCCGCAGATTCCGTCCAATTAAATGAAGGACGAGGAAAAAAGCAGAAATGCTAAAAAACAGAATGTTTTCAAGAGGAACAGGAGCTTTATCCGAGTTTAGACCCCGGCATGGGTCAGGGAGAGTGGGACCAGTAAAACTCAGAGAGCCATGTCCCCCCACTCACTTCACCAGTTCAGGGCCAGAGATGAAGTGATCCACATGTTGTGGGAAGTGTGTGTGTGCGCCTGTGTGTGTGTGTGTGTGTGTGTGTGTGTGTGTGTTTGTGGGAGACAGGAGGAAAAAGTCAGACTTTTGGTTTTAATCCAAGAACAGAAAAAAAACGCTGAAGTAAGCTCACCAGCCACTTCCCCAGACCCCTGGATTCTGCACTGGCCTAATTTTTCCCCAATACCGTAGTGTGATTTATTCTTTTAATGCCCCCGTTAACAGTGTGGGTTATGTGTGTGTGGAAGTCAGCGCCAGAGTCTTGCTAAGGGAAAAGGTCATACGAGGAGAACTGCTCTGACGACGTAATGATATATCAGGCTTGTTTTCCTGCAGCGGATGTGTGTTTTCTGACAGCTTGGGGTTTTTTTTTCTCCCGATCTCTGATTTGTGTCGGGATCCGAGACTCACCCACTTCACTGTGCACAGACACAAGAGAGCATCCCCCCTAAAGGCAGAGGAAGGAGTTTGGTCTGTCCAATGATGTCAGTGTTTGGAGAGGATGAGTGTGTCGGCGGTGGTGGTGGGGGGGGGGTGAGATGAGTCTAGCAGGAGGGGAAGAGGAGGGTATGTGTGGGGGAGGTAACAGCAGATCCCCCACAGAGCTGCTTAACTCCATTACACACTGAAAAGAGAGAGGGAAGAGGACTCTTTACAAGGATGAAGAAAAAATGTTCCACTTTTTAATCTGGGTGTGCAATCTAAAAATAAACCCTCCCCTCTCTGTCTACTGCCCACTGGGGCAGGCTTGTTAAAGAGTCTGTCTCCACACAGAGAGGGAGTCAAAGTGCTGCAAGAGGACCAAACAAAAAAAAGAAGGGAGGGATTCAGATGGAAAAATGGAACACAAGTGGGAGGGCAAAATACTGAGAAAGAGCAACTGAAGGAAGTGTGGTGGGAAAGATGTGGCACCGATGAAGCTTTTAAGAGTGTGAGAATGAGTTCATGATGCTTTCTGAGGAGTGGATAGACTCCTCCACTGTCAACTGTTTCCCCTCTCACCGTGCCACTCAGCCGGCTCAATGCGATGCCATTACACACCTATCTGGCCCCCGAGGCTTTTTGTGTGAGTCTTGGTGCAGCAATAAACGCTCATAGTGCTTACAGTGGTGGAATAACAGACAAGCTTTTTACAGGTCCTGGTGGCACGGCCTTTCTCTGAAAAGGTTCACCACACAAGTAGTGAATCTCACACACACACACACACACACACACACACACACACACACACACACACACACACACACACACACACACACACACACATCAAATACTGAGCCATTCTTCAGATACTTCTTTCCAGTCTCAACCTCTGACTCACAACTCAGCTACTGTAGGAGTTCAGCCAGTCGCCCAGACTGATGTGTCATCCTCGTCCCTGTTACTGTTGCCTTGTTCTTTTTTACCCACACTTCAGGGAAAGTGAATGGAACAGGTGAGTGTTGGTTTGTTTTGAGTAGAGGCAGGGATTTTTCAGCATGAGAGCCAAAGACCTTTTGAGAAGACAAAGAGGGTAAAGGGTTCTAAAAATACTAGACGCTGTCTCTCCGGGGCCTTTTGATCCTCCCTCGGAAACTTAACACAGTATTTGGTCTTATTCTATAACAACCATCTGCCCCAAGAGAGGGAGACTCCTCTAGACTACACACACCCATGGTTTGTGTCTTTCTGAACCCTTTGGAGCAGATCTGGCACAGTTTGGACCAGGTGGACTCACTGATGTGGATCTACTGTACCTTCCACCTACTAATGCCCTACATTTAAATCCCAAACCTCAGTTTATATAATTTAACTACTCCAGCTTTAGCAGGGGCTAGTTAAGACATCCTGTCATTCTGACTCTCTTTATATACACACTGTGACTGCCAGCAGTTACATATTGTCCAGATATTTACTGGGAGGCCACAGAGAGAAAATCTTTTGGCTTCCACGTTATCACAGCAGTTCAATGACCCCACAGACTGACCCTTCTGAAGTCACATACCTTATCAAGGGGTGCATGATGTCATGTCCCACCCCTTGAACGAGGGGCCCTAACCCCTACCAGCACTGCTTTTTTCTTCTTTTGTTTAACAATGGAACATCAGCTGTGTGTCTGTCCAGAGATTACATCACTTTTTATTCAAGCCTGCACAAGCTGCAGCAGAAAGAAACAAAACTGCAAGAAGGTAGCTAACCCCCCTTACCAACCAAACACCATTCATAAATTCCTAAGACTGTTGCCACAAGACCTGGAGATATGTGTGTGTGTCTGACTCTGTAGTCATGTGCACACTGAGTGTATGCGCCACCTTGTCAATGCTCGCTCTTTAGCGGGCTTTGAACTTTTCCTTTCAGTACATTTGGATCGTTCAAAATCATCTACAATGGAAGTAACCCAGATTAAACCAGTTTATCCCCTGTTAGCGTCAACCAGGATTTGATCACTCAAACTCTTGGATGAGAGACAGTTTTAACTTCTATACCGCCGTGCAGCCTGTCAGTGCTTTTTTTATTTAAATGAATGATAGCCAATATGAAAACACCAAGAGATTCAAGTTATCACTCTCGAAAGTCGGATTATGTTTTACTTTTTACAATCCACTCAGAACTTTGGTTCCAATTCTTTTTCAGTTCCTCTGCCTGTGCACGATAGAAAGGAGGATACGGGGTGCAAAGAAAAATGCTCTCTGGATTGATTTTTATATTTGATTTGAAAAGGTTCATTAGACCTTCATCAGGCATGACTCGTCAGCCATTCATCAGACAAGTCATTTCTGTGTCGTCTTCTGTGTCCACAGCAGCAACAAACCCAGTATTGACTTGTGAAAGTGAAGCGATTTGAATAGAGCTCTGTGTGTTGAGTACCAACAGACGTTTATTCTGCGGACAGACACCTATCCAACACATCATTCATCATTTATAACATCTTAAAAGAACACAGAGAAATAAGTGATAAGTTAACTGACCCAGCAGCAGCAGCAGAGTGTGTTACATATTCAAAAAGCCTTCAGTGTACTAAAACAGTTAAACTGTTAGAGTGAGTAGGCTAAGGTCGGTTTAAGATGAGTCAGTGAGGGCAATTCTTTGCATCTAAAATACATCAGACGTAGTTAGTCCTCATTGAGTAGAAACAGTGCAGGAAAAATGGGATCAAAGACAAGCAAAGGTCATTTTAAATGTGAACAGTTCTTGTTTATTTTCTATGTATGCAAATATTTATACACATTTCCTAAATTATGGCTCCTATTTCTGACTGCATCTTTGACCAAGATCAGGGTGTGTTTTTCAGTGACCAATGGTCCTCACAGAGTCCCTAAAGACCCAATAGCCCTAGATTAATGGCCTTCCTGCTGCCCCAGCGATGCAGGCTGTGCCAACACAAATGGTCGGGCACGCGATGCTGGCATGACAAACTGAAGGCAGGGCAAAAGGGCAGGAGAGAGACCACAGCCTGGACTGCTGGAGCTGCAAGACAGCAGCATTATAGATAGACAGATAGACTTTATTGTCTGTCCCAACAGAGACAGAAATTCTCCTTTGACAAGGCTCCAACAATAAACACAACTTACATTAAAAACAGAAAGTGTAGTACATTAAAAGATGACATAAAAACAACAGTTTCTAAAAGGGGGGGGGGTTATTTGATATTGTTCAGGATGGTTATTGCAGAGGGAATGAAGGATTTTTTGTAGATGTTTTTCCGGGCCAGAGGGACTTTGTAGCGTCTGCCTGATGGCAGTAACTGGAAGGACTGGTGGAGGGGGTGAGAGGGGTCCTCTGTGATCAGGGTAGGACTACACCGCTGAGCTGAGGGGTCAAAGACAGAGGGTTACAGACCCCTAGCTTGTCTCTGAACCTCAGCTCTTTAATTGACCGAGACAGGGCTTCCGATCCCAACA
The DNA here is from genome assembly GCF_963584025.1 of Labrus mixtus. Taxonomy (NCBI): domain Eukaryota; kingdom Metazoa; phylum Chordata; class Actinopteri; order Labriformes; family Labridae; genus Labrus; species Labrus mixtus. The sequence goes on along the minus strand of NC_083615.1, from coordinate 782,308 downwards.
GCTCAGCCGAATGGTTTATTCATCAGGTGCAACACTAGCCCATCTCGTGCGTATAAAAGTTGACACATAAATTACAGTGTGCTATCCTTACCTCAGCTTGTGCAAATGGTGATGTTTTCATCAGATTGATGTGCATGGCTCTGAAAGCAAAGGTAGCTGGAAGCGATACAGGAACATTCACTACAGTCGTTTGATTTTTGTGATTGATTTTGAGTTAATCAGCTGTCAGAAATGTGACACAGCCAAAAAAAACATAAACCATGAATAAGAGCAGTTCCCAGTTCAAACTAAGTCTTTCTTTTACTTTTGTGCACCTTTGCTCTGGATTTATGGATCTTGAAATGTCAGATTCAAGAAGCTGTGATTCTGCTGAACCCTAACAGTTTCTTAGTCTTCAGTGCCTCGTATACTGTTTACTGTCTATGGTGGAATGCTGGCCATTGTCAAAGCAGTAATTCAGTGTGTTTAATGTTTTTTGAAGTGGTGAATTTTTACGACATTTCAATATAGCGTCACATACGAAGTTTTACTCCTGCTGTTTGGAGTCGATTGGCTCCAAAAAGAAAGAAAAGGCGATGCCTGAAAATCTTAAATCATTCTCTGATAGGTTTTTCCTGTTATGCATGTGCATGGAGCATTATATCCACAAAGACACATACTTGTGGGCACGAGTGCCTGCATGTGTTTGAAGGTCAAGAGGGAATCATTTGCTGGTTATTTATGCAGACGGTGTGAGGAAGCAGAGTGACTGTGGGAAGCTGAGTCTCGAACACTCTGGGTTTCTTGTCTTTCTCAGTCACCGATGGGTAAAGTGTTTGAGCAGATCGAGATGTGCAGCAGCTGTGAAAATAAGAAGGAGAGGGAACGTATGATTCATGGGATGGAGGACAGGATCACTCCAGATAGAATATTCTGTTTAGCTACAGCATGCAAAGGATCCAATCGTTGTGACCAAGTCAAGCCTCATCAACCAAGTTGCACAGAGGCTGTGACTGATGACATGCTGTTGAATATATGCCGAAAGTTCCAGTGATTTTTATCATTGGCAATAATGTTCATGGATGATTTTTGCTGCTTAAAGGCTTTATATGTGATTTTTTGATCCAGCAGATGTCGCCCTTGAGCACCAGCATGAAACCAAAACAACTTGCGCTGCATTGTTGTGTTAGCATGCTAATGCTAGCGATCTTTATTCTGCTCGTATCTTCACACTGCATGTAAATTTACCTGAAATGAGCGTGATCTAGAAACACAGTTAAGCAGTGAGTACAGTATGTTATTCTTCTTTTCTCTAGTCCCTCAATTAAACAACTTTTATACACGAGGGGAGGAGTCAGCCGGCCGTCCGGGCGATGTAAACAAAGTGAAGATAGGACTCTGAAAACTCTGAAAACATCACAGACAGTGGGACTCGGGTGTTACACCCATTGTAGACAGTCATGACTCACAGAGTTATTTTCAGAGGAGATACTTGATTTATATTATATTTAAGTGTGAAACATCACATAGAAAGTCTTTAATCTTGAGCATGGAGGCTTCTGTACCAAGTCATAACTTGTGTCTGAGGCACTTTGTGCCTTTAGTATGTTTATTCGCCCCCTTGTGTAGCATCATCTGACGTACATGGAATAATCACGCTCATTCATCCGATACACTCTTAGAAAAGTCGACGTATCACAGCATGGGGGAAAGTTGTGTTATCTTTGTCAATTTTACGTAAAATACTCTATTAAGTGCTCCAGAGCTGGTATATTTTCCATAAGACATGGGTTGAGAAAAAATATATTTGAAAAGTACACAGCATTCTCTTTGGCTTGGCCCAGCCGCCTGCCTCACAAGCAGGCATGCGAAGCCAGAGAGGCTGGGCATGGGCAAACGCACAGAAGACCACTTTCTCTACCTGAGCCTCCAGCAATGGTCTCCAGTGAGCCAGAGCAAGTCTGAGGGGGAACAACGTGAGCTCTGCCAGGGGGCCTTTGGTTTGTTCCTCAGCCTCGAGTTAGCTCCCTTTACCTATAATAAGACCTCCTGTTCAACATGGCAAAGGCACTAGAGAGTGGAAAATAATCCAGTGGTCCGGGTCCACTGAGTTTGTTGATGAACCAAAAGATTAGTCCAGTAAACATGGTTCCATTAAGTACACTTCAGTGATTTATCAGTTTAGCAATGACCATTAGATAGATAGATAGATAGATAGATAGATAGATAGATACTTTATTGATCCTGAGGGAAATTCAAAGCATCCAGTAGCAGGTTACAAAGACGAACATGACATGAAACATTTGTTACAAATTAACCACAAAACCGACGCAAAAAGTGCTGAATATCATCATGTGATTTTTCAATCCATTCAAGTGTTGACTGAGCCTCTTTGGAGCCAGCAGAAGACGGTCCTGGTTGACTTAGAGGCTGTGCAGTGATCCTGCTGAATCAGTGGACATGTTGTTTCAGTCGTAGCTGTCCTGTCCAGTATGGATGAGATCAATACCAGTGTTGTTAGGTGTTGGGACAGCAGTGACTGGATCAGTACTGGTGCTGTTCCAGCCGCCGCGGGTCAGCGCTACACACTCTCTGGCGGTCGAGCTGTGGCTTTATGAATGGCTTCTTGCAGCGGCCGTACAGAGCGTCATTCTTCTCACCCTCATCTGAGGCTGACATCCGAGGGGGGAAGCCCAGGGAGCCCGGCAGCCGGCTGAATGTTTTTCTATCCCCCTGGTAGGAATGGACGTATCGGGTGCTGTTTTAATGCGTTTAAAGTAGAAAAACAAGACAGTGTCCAATGACCCGAGGTAGAAACGACAAGGACAGTAGTGAAAACAGTCTGTGGCTGAGGCAGTTTGCCCCCCCCCCCTCACAGTGTACAGGGAGCTAAGCAAAAACATCCAGTCCAGCGACAGACTCATCATTAATGCTTCTGGGTTTGTTTGTGTTCAGAGTTATTTGCCCACTTTGCCGTTTCCCCAGGAATCTTAAATACCCCCCCCCCATCGACCACGGTCATCATATAGGGTCTCTGCTTAAATAGTCAGACACAGTGGGAGCTGTCCCCACGCTCCTGTCCTCCCCACTGTTGCCAGGTCTAGATGGGGACAAAGTGAGCATTCCAGGAATAGCAACATGACTCCAACACCCAGACTCACCTGCTCCCCTCCCCCACTCACAGAGATTCATACCCTGCACTTCTTCTTCTTCTACTCCTGCACCTCTTACTGTGAGGGTTCCCACATACTGAAAGTTCTTTGACAGTAAAATACAAGACATATATTCACCATTGAATCATCCAATTGGTTGGTTGAAGTTATTATTTTATCTATGACGCCTCTTCTGGAACAAGATGCCAGAGTTGTGACCAAACAGACAGACAGACATGGTCCAAATACTTAAACACCAGCACGATTCACCTTCTCAGTCTGGGCGCAGCACTGACACAGCTCGCCTTAAAGCCAGAGACTCTATTGAGGCAATGAGCGTCCAATTCCTCAGAGAGGAGAAGTATTTGTGAAATTTAAAATAAAACCATCCTGAAGCTGGTCGGGGAGATGCAGGGAGGAGCATTGGGGAGAGGATGAATAGGGTCCTGTGCTCGGCCCCCGGTTGGACTGAACCCCTCTGTTTGTGCTTTTTTCGGCCTCGGCACACAGGGCTGCCTGTGCCGAGCGGGTCGGAAGCAGGAAGTGGTTGTGTAAGGCGATCTGTAGATGCAGCACAGAGCTGCTTTTTAGCAGCAGACCCCCTCGGTCTCTTTCTGCACAGCGACACATCAGGTAGTCCTCCTGCTGCAGGGACAGCAGGACTCAGGCCAGAACCACTTGGAACCTAAAGGCAGAGAGATGAGAGGACGAGATAGAATACAGGGGACAGGCATTAGGAACATTAGATTCATGGCTTCAGTTTGAGTTTCTTAACTCACTGATCAGATACAAAAGGATGTTTAGCAAAGTGCTGCGGTGGTCTCTCTGCCAGAACTTCCCACAAAAAGCAAAGCAAGGAAACATGATAATGTGGTTTCTTAACTGAAATCAGAGATGGAAGATTAAGATACAGGTGCACAGCAGGTTGGATTTTTTTACATTATGTAGAAACTTGTTCAACACTATCTGCCACAGAAAAGCTGCTGTTGAACCATATCCTGGATCTGAAGTCGAATGGCAGGAGGGAGGGAGCTGAAATCTGTCTCCTCTCTGCTTGACTTCCTCTTCCTCTTCCTTGTATCACCCCCTCCTTCTCACTATCCATCCTCTGGGATTGTTGATTTCCATTTGAGCTATAAGTGAATAGCTCTGATATCTAATTTTATATTCCTTAAATTGCCACAGTCTTCATCCCCCCCCCCCCGCCTGGTATTTACAGACAGTTTCCGCAGCTGCAAATAAAAGACTCTCTCTCACAAAGGTGGCTTATTGACAAAACACTTAGTCCAAACACTGAGCAGGAATGCAAAGCACTCCGACTTGTCCATCAGTTTCCTCTCACTTTGCTTAAATTGTCTTGGCTATTTCCAAACCATTTACCTTAAAGTGGTTTTTGAGAAGGATGTATATCACCTTTTTCTGCTGCATTGCTGAATAAACAAACATAGTAAAAAGGACAAAGTAAGAATCCTACTGAAATGTCGCCTAATGACGGCTCAACTGGGCTTTACTCGGTATGAAAGAGGCTTTGTTTGAACAGGATTCATTGTTATTGTTTCCGAGGTGCAACTAAGCTGCTGAAGTGGACCAAAGTGCTTGAGCCCAAAAACAGAAATAATGATTTAATCCTGTTTGTTTGGGCAAGGGCTGTTTTTTGTGTCTGAGTGCCAATAAATGCCAGTGAGAACTAAAGTGGTAGTTTGGCTGAACTTTAGCAGTGCAGTTTGTATCACTGTAGATTAAAGTGTGATGAACTGACTCAGTCAAGTCTCTGTCTCTGTTAAAATCGTTTAGCTGCATTGAGCCATTGAAGGTCGGGCCAAGCCATGAAAAAAGTTTGAGAACCTCGAAACAACAAAGAGGAGCGTAGACCAGATCCAGCTCAGGGTCCCACCATGATGCTAATAAAACCAAACATGCTGCGCTGTCACCAAGAGCTGCTTTGTGACTTTGTGTATTCCTGAATACCATGTCATGTGTTGACACGGACTAATTAGGAAAGCCTGAGTCGTAATTAGGTCATTTGAACATTTCCTCGGACTATGTAAAGGGAGGTAGGCAGGGTGAATTTGGAAAATGCTGGTACTGACTCACCAACACTGTGCCTGGAATCCCCTCTTAACCATTGACCAGGGGACTACTGATTTTGGCTCTGATGCAAATTGGACAATAAAATGAACAAAAAGGAGAAATAATATTACCCAATGTTTTTTTTTCTTTGCTGCCCTTTCCGCTGTTCTATCATCACACTTAAAGGGATAGTATAAGGGACTCTGATTATAAGACAACCCTCCCTTTTCATGACTAGTTTCTGTTTAAAGACTTTGAGAAGAAAACATATTGTTTTATTTAGAAAACAAATGTATTTTGAATAATGCTAACACAAACGTATTGAATAAAACACAGAAGGCTGTCACACCGCAGAAACACCACGGTAAGGTTTCCTCTGACTGTTGGTCATGAGTGGTACACTCCCTATAGAGAACAAACCATGTGACATATTTTTGTAGACCCTGAAGTATCATCACCACGGGGTCTAACCAGAATCCTCCTCTGGGATGTTTTCATTGGTTTTTGGATCATTGCAGAAAATAATCTCTGTGTTAAACACACGTTTCTGAAGCGTAGGCGTTTTGTTCAGCAGGATAATCTTCACAGATGAACGCCATTTTTATGATGTTTGAAGCGTTAATGTGGCCGACAGAAGTAAAAAGCTAACGTTATGCTACAAGCTAGCTACACCACGGTGGGATGATTGTGACGTCACTAGCGTTATGCTTCAGACGATCTCCGATAAACTAATCCACGTAGCTTAATAAATAGTTTACTAACATAATATTCACCTTAACCTAAAGATTAAACCTACAGGAGACATCTCCGACTAGTGAGAGAGTTCCCGCCCTCTGTGTCCGGCGTGATGACGTTTAATGTCCCCGACGACCGCTGTAGTCACATTTAGCCACTTGTTAGCAACCGCCTTTTTAAAGACGAGTAAAAACTTCAAACTTCACAAGTGGAGGTATTACCTAACGTAGATTATGTGGTCTAACAAAACACCAACATCTCTTCAGCTTGTGTTAACCACAGACCTTATTTCAGGAGTCTAACCACAAACACATTCAACATCCCCGTTGACTTTTAGACGTTAGACCCCATGGCGCTAACATGCTAACTTACTTCCTGGTTTTAGGACTCATTCCTGTGGCGCTCTATATGTGACACTTCTAATGTTGTGAACAGATAAAGGCATTTAAGTCTAGTCCCCAAATATAAGACCATCCCATTTTTCCGTGTGTCATGGCAAAAACTCTGTCTTTAATTCCATCCTGCCCGAGAACACTTCACTTCCAATAACTCCAGCTCATCATCTTATTATTCAAATTAGCCGTGTTGCTTCTGGCATTACGCCGCGACTGCCTCCACTTAGCTTCATCCTAAACTTTCTTCACATGTTTTTGTATTCCCCTCACGCTAAAACCCACCTGCCCCTTTTTTTTCTCATGTGAGTGGACAGGAGAAAAGAAATAAAAAAAGAGGGCAAGAAGGAAACAAGAGGACGAAAAGAGGTAGAGAAGCAGTGTGATGCATGTCACACTGTGGTTTGAAGTAGAGAAACGATTAAAGGGATACGTCCCTATTCTTTTCTACAGACCACCGGCTCTGTATTATTTACGACCTGTTCCTTTAATCACACACAACCTGGTGCCAAGTTTGTATAAAGTGAATCACAGCCTGTCAGAAGTTTGCTTTCACTTTGATTTAAAGCCTGAGTGCCAGTCTGTGACATAAGACAGCGTTACATTTGAGTCAACATTTGAAATCCCTCACTCATCACTGTTTGTTGTATGAACGTGTTGGATGGACTCCTTTGACTCTACGTAGACTTAAACACTGGCCTACTTTAATCTACAAGTCTGTTTTAGGTCTGCTTCCTTCGTACCTTCTGTCCTTCATCAGTCAGAAGAGTACAGGGTCTTATAATCTTCGATGTCAGGACCTTTTCTTACTGTCTGTTCCAAAAGTCTGATTCCGCTCCCTTTACTCTGAACCAATTACAAAAAGAGCTTTTCTCTCGTTGGATGCTTTTAAGAGGAAGTTAAATGATCTGGAGGCTGATACATCTGGCTGTAGATGTTCTCCCTGATTTATTTGTGGATGATTTTTGACAAACATTTTGCTGTTTGGATTTGTAATTTGTGTCTTTTAATGTATTTTTGTATTTGAAAGATTGGCTGCTCGTTGTCCGTGTGAAACTCTGTAAATGTTTGGCTGCCTGTCTTGGCCAGGACACTCTTGAAAAAGAGATTTTTTAATCTCAATGAGTTTCTTTCCTGGTTAAATAAAAAATAAAATCACATTTATTCATCCACTGTTGCTGAGAAACAAACATTACACCCGCTGCTCTATAAAAGCCCGTCGAACAAACTGCACAATGTATACTGGAATTATACATGAAAGCACTTGCACACTTAAGTACCGCACACCCACAGTCACAGAGACGCATATATATACAATTATACCCAATTGAGTGTTCACATCGACTCACACGCACTCAGTACATTCATGTCAGACCTGAAACACTCTCCTTTTTTTTCCTAATTGCAAACATGAACTTAGACCGAAGGTTCATTCACAAATAGTGCTTTTGTATATCTGCGTGCTCTGCACTCGCACAGAAGAAACTGTATTTCATGAAAATTAGCTTGTTTCATTTGGCATTGATGTGTGGTGCGTTTATGTACCTTACTTACTCGAGGTTTAAGGAAAACCCCTTCCACAGTCACATGTTGGAACTCGACTGTCTGTCTGTTTGGAGATGTATACAGAGAAAAGTCAGTCCAAGACGTACAAGCAGAGGTCTTACCTGAAGGTGAAAGGTGCAGGTGTGTTAGAGTTTAGACCAAACAAACTTTATCCTGACATTCTCAGATGGATCTCCCACTCCTCCTCTCAGATTCACACCTTGAAATCATTCTTCTCAAATGTCACTTCAAAGGGCAAAGAGCCGATAATTCTTTCTCGTCAATGTTTGTCATGAAAAGCATTCAGCAGAGGGTGAAAGTGTGCAAGGCTAATTGACCCTGAGGGCTCTGAGAGTCGCAACATATAGAGATTAACATAATTTTTATCTTTACTTGTTAATAATTTATTTCACAAGAACACTTCATGAAAAAGCAGATTCCAGATGCTGGTGGGTTTGCATTTTTCTTCTTTTGCAGAGGAATATAGAATTTCCTGGCTGCTCAAATCATTAGCCCTTACTGTGAAGAACCCGCTTCATGCCACCTGTAAAAACCATTAGCCAACTCATTTGACACCGGACTTTAGTTATTCCCAACAAATAGGAGATTTTTTCAGCTAATTTATTGTTTTGCATTTTGCATGAGAATAAAAAAAGCTTCTGTGAAAACATGTGGGGCGAGTGACACAAGGACACAGTAATCTACAGCCCTGCCTGCCTGTGCATGCTTCTTGTCTTAGGTGCGTTCGCTCATTGATTCATGGGAGGAATGGTGACGGGTCACTTAGACCGGGGCTAAGCTCCCCGAGGCCACTGACATTGAAGGTTGTAACTCTGCCTCTGCAGGCCCAGTCTCCTCTGTGGACTTTCACCTATGTGGTAGTGTGTCGTCTCACCGCCTCTGGCTTCTCGAGGTGGAGGATATGTGAATGTTAATGGAGCTAAACATGCAGTTCCTGCAGAAATAAAAAGCTTCCTCTGTGAAACGTTTCCTAAAGCAGAGAACCATCAATGGCAGCCTGTTGAGGAAGGCTTGAAGAAACTACTGAATACCTGGAAAACTGCAAAGAAAACACAATTAGATAAACACAAAAACATTTTCTTCTGTGTATTTAAAGGTACATTCTTTTATATCTTGTGTGATTTTGCATTACCAGTTTTCATATCTGAATCCACTGTGAGACTCTGTTTCTTTGTCGTTGTATGTTGTTGTGTTTTGTCATTGAGCACTATGTGGTACAATTAGAATGAAAACGTGTAAGTTAGCTGCAGTGTGTGGCAGATACTACTGAACAGAAGACTTCAGTGTGTCACCCTTCACCTCTTGTTTATGTGTGTGTGTGGG
>NC_083615.1:748091-768091 GCF_963584025.1 Labrus mixtus | reverse complement strand
ATACATTTACCCTTTGGGGCTGCATGTCATCAGCTGGGACACATAATGCATCCTCAATCCTCTCATTTGAGGTTATGAGCTGTAACGCTGACAGCAACATGCAGTTTTTGACTTACACAGCTAGGGCATAAAAAGAACATTGAATTTGCCTGCAAATTATTTGGTAAAGTAAAATAATATGTCATACTCAATCCAATTACAGTCTCGTCCATTCTGACCTCAAAATCAAAAGAAGTGGGCCAAGTAGGGCCAAAGTAAAACTGGGACTGGTGGAACTGTGTCTGGGATGCCTAAGAGAAGGCAGCGAGCGTGTGCCCACAGTTCTCACTGTCTTAATAGCTCACTGACTAATCCCTGATATTCCTCCATGATCTAAACCTGCAGCCCCATGTAGCAAAAGAACACTGTGGCATTGTGTCCCTGCTCTTTAAAAAAAGTCTGTGATTCATTTACTGGCAGTGCCTTTTTGGATCCACAAACTATATTTTTTCTCATTCCTTGTAGTGTTGTAAGCCTCAACAAAACTGGTTTCTTGTGGGGCTGTTTTTTGTCCAGGATTTTGACTGTGATGTTTTTAGTTGTCAGTTGTTGTTGCAATGCCCAGATGAAATTGTATTTGCTTTTTTTTAATTAATTTTTTTAGAGTGTCTTTTAATTGTTGTGAGGAAGGTTGATGTTAATTGTTTGGAGTATTTTCCATGAGTGAGTATGAGTTTGGCAGTGTTTTAGAACTCTCTATTGATTTCACTCGTTCTCTTTAGTGTGACAGCACCACTGTGAAATGTTGCACTAGCGCTCTCTGCTGGTAGAAACTGGAATATTGAAATTGTGCCTATTCATGAGTTTTAAATGTATCCTCTAATACTTACACGATGATCACAAATTGAATACCATTATTATCTTAAAAAAGCAGAATAAATAAATTAACAGTGTTTACAGTGTTAATAGTGTTTTTTTTATTGGGGGGTTTATGGTGATTTATGGTGTTGTATAATGGCTTACAAGCATTGATGATTTATTTTGTCCCATTTGAGTTTGAAAAGCACACATTATAATCACATTTTTTTTTAAATTGATAAAGTAAGCTTGTCATCTGAACCTCTCTTTTCTCTTTCCCTTGGCAGGTGTGCTCTGTTCTGGTGCCAGATCAGCAGTTCACAATGAAAGTGAAGAGATGAGCCTGCAGCGAGCAGCCGTGTCCCTGCAGTTCCTGCCACTGGACCTTTACTGATTCTTCCTCAAAGAAGACGATGCCCTTGTCTCCCAGATTGCACTTCTGAGGACAAGGCCTTCACAGCAAGCGTTGTGCACCATGGCAGGAGAGACTCAGCAATTGCATGCTGTCCAAGAGCTGGACCCTGAGTTCAAACTGCAGGATGTGGGGACGGCGCCGGAACCACAGACTGACAAAGCCACAAAGGAGTCTTCAAAGCACTTTGCAAGCACAGGGACTGAGTCCAGAGCCAGCAGCGTTGAGGCCAAAGCTGAAAAAGTAGAGAAGCAAAGGGACTGTCCTCAGCAGCGAGAAGCTGTCATACGGCCGCAGCAGGCAGGGAAGATTGACTTCAGGTCACTTCAGAACCGATCAAAGTTTTCCAGTGACAGGACTTGGTCGAGTGGGAAAGGCAGCCCCCAGTCCCCGAGTGGAAAGGGCCGCAGTCGGGAGAAGGGAAAGAGGTCGGGAAAAACAGAGCGTGGCAACCCCCAGCAGCTGTACAGACTGAGCATTACAAATCCACGCTCCAACCCCAACATCGGTATCGCCTACCCACAGCAGAAGGTTTTGCCACCCAAGAAATTGGAGACCGGCCGTGGCCCAGTTTCGGGCAGCTACAGATTCCACGTTCCCAGTATACCAGAGAGGGAGGCCGAACTCCAACAAGAAGAGCTCAACTATAGCCGGTGCTTCCAAGACGCCCCCTCTAACCTCACCTCCCCAAGCTATACCTCACAGGCGCTAGGTTCCTCAAGTGGAACGTCAACCCATCCACATCCACCCCTGTCACAGCAGCAGCAGCAGCAGGCTGCATCCATGGAGATCAACAGTGCACAGCCGGGCAGTCAGCTGATTCCTGCTGACTTTCAGCTGAGTGCCTCTAACACATGGCAGTCTCCTGAAAAAACTTTTAACGGTGCTAACTATGGGGTGTCATCCCAAAAATCCACTGCCCTTACAGAAGCTAACAAGGCAAGTGCATTTGTGCCTGCTCAGTTTCAATATGGATATCATTTCCTGGAAGAATCGACCTCTGACTCTTTTCCATGTGAACAAAACACCCAATCTCAAGACTTTACAGACTCGTCTGTTCATGTGTCCCACAACTCTTTTTCCTTTACGTCCGGAGAATGTCAAAGCATTGCTCAGAACAGTTCTCAGTTCATTAACGAACAGCAGCCAGAGGATAGAGGCTGTTACTCTCAACCCCCGCCGTCTCAGTTCATTCAAGGGGTCGCATCCGCCATACAGTGTCCCAGGAATCTGAGCGAGGATTCAGCGAGCAGCGACAGCTCGGGCACCAGCTCACAGCAGTCAGAGCGGGGACAGACCGCCCCACCTGAAAGCACAGAAGCTTTTGGTCACGGAGACAGTAGGGATTCAGCAATCACTTCTGGGAGTAGTAGGAACTGTCACTCTAAAGACACAGCTGCCGGCCAAAGAACACTCATTCAAGGAAGTGTGCATCATGCAAGAAATACTTCCCAAGGCCCCGCCTCCCAAGGGCACTTTATTAACAAATCATTTAACAACCCTCAAGTCAGTAACATGCACACAGGCTCAATAACCTTTGACAAAAACATCAATAATAAGGTTCTAAATAGGTTACCAAACTCATGGGAGGGGACTAGTAAGGCATACACAACAGCCAACCAAAACACAATGCAGTATTCTGATATGACAGACAAGTTTCAGTTTCAGACCCAGCCACTTGACCAAAGGCAAAATCCCTCTAAAAATAACCGAATGCCCTGGCAGCAGATTCGGCCGACTCCCGCCATGCCAAACCAAAAAATAATCGAGTTATCGAGGCAAATGAGTTCTCAAAAATTGTCTTACATGGTTGCCCCCACTGACTGGCAGGATGATAGTAAATCACTTAAACATAGCTCGCTCAAAAACCCGAGCTCTTTCCTGAACGGTAGAACTAGCGATGGGTTTTCAAACAAAAGACAAGAGACTGTCAAACACAGCGGTAATACTGTCTCCACGTTTAAAGTCGAGATGAGCCATGCACAAGTGTGTGAGTCCAAAAGCAAGGCGGTGTTCTTCGGGGTTAACCAGTCTCTTCCAGCTGCGTCTTCAAGAAACTACAATTATTCTCCGTTGCAGGTCCCGCCAATGGGACTCATGATGGTGTCACCTTATGAATCGCCTTTGCCCTCACCGGTTCATAACCCTGCATCGAGCAGCACCTGTTCTTCCCTCTCTCCAGCATCCACCAGTCCTGTTGATATCAGCTCAGAGGACAGTCACATGTCAAAGTCAGCGACCCCTCACTCGTTTTATCACCAGTCCCAGCCGCCCAAAACACAAATCCTGTCAGATCACCTGACCTCTCACCCTCACCAGTTTCATTCTGACGCTCCGCAAAACCACACCTATGCACCGGACAGAGCCAAAGACAACATTATGAGCTACCTACAAAACACAGCGCTTCCTAAGACTGCCATGGATGGCAACAAAGGTTACATGGACAGTTTTGGAGTGGAGCATCACCAGCCTCCGCCGCCGTACTCCGCACATCAGCTGTTAGCGACCTCGTTAGCCACGGCGAATCTCGACCAGTTGGATGTGCTCTTAACATGCAAGCAGTGCGACCAGAACTTCAATAACCTGGCTTCATTTCTAGGCCACAAGCAATACTGCAGTCACCATCCGTTTGCACAAAATGACCTAAAAGACATATCAAAGATGGAGGAAAACAGGAAGTTTCAAGCTGACGCCACAAAAGCGGTGTCGTCTGTGTCAAATGTCTCAATGTCGAGGTGCCCTTCTGACCTTCACCTGTCTCTGTTGGGCCTCAACAAAAATGGCGATCTCATATCTGACACTGAAACTAAAGGAGACAGTAAGGATGACCAACTGAAGCTGAACTTGTTTTCTGGTCCTGGTAACCTGCCGGTCCCCCTCCCTGATCTAGAAATGGAGGATGCCAAATTAGACAGCCTAATCACAGAAGCCCTGAACAGACTGGGATATCAATCGGACAACACAGAGATTGACAGCAGCTTTATCGACGCATTCGCTGATGACGACCTCACAACTGTTAAAGCGACGTCAAACAAACAATGTATGAAAACCAAAGAATCCCTGATCCATGAGAGCAAAAACAAACAAGTAGCAAATGATGCCAGGTCGTTCACGCAGGGAAAGTATTTCTATGACTCTGACGCTGTGAGCCCGGAGACAGAGAAACACTACACAGAAAGCAAACTTGAGAAAATAACTCTGAATTTAGAAAAAGAGGAGAAAATCAACATCAAAAAGGAAGTCTCTCATAAAAATTCAGGAACCGCCTCGAGGGAGAAGACGAGAGAACAAGACGGCAAAGTGAAAGAGTCGAGAAAACTGTGCAAGGGTGAGGAAGAGAACGCGAGTGCACAAAGGTTTCTCTTGTCTGGCAAGTTTTCCAAGCGTTGTGGCGTTAAAAGCATTCAGGAGAGCAATGCACCTCGAGGGTCAACATCCTCACAGCCTTCCCCATCGCCGATCTCAAGAACTGCAGTGAAGGAGAGCAAGAGGAAAAGCACTGGAGGGGGCACCTGGAGCAAAGAGCTTATTCACAAAATAGTTCAACAGAAAAATAAGCTTCATAAACTTCATGTTAAAGGCACCAAGAACCTCCAGTTCTCCCTGGTGATGGAGAGGCTGACTCCCACTGTGCAGAACCCTGCGTTTGGAGAGTACGACTACGTCTCAGACACAGATGATGAGTGTGAACCTGTCAAGATAGCGAGCCAAGGGCGGCTGAATCAAAGCAGTCGATGTAAATACACATACACCAAAGAGTGCAAATGGCGAGCGAGGAACGAGAGGGACCAGGCAGCGTGGAGACACGAGTCGAAAGAGTGTTTTGAGATGAAGAAAAGCGAGGAGGTTTCTCTCTCGCCTGAGAAACTCTGTTCTCACCAGAGACTCAGGAGGAGGGGCAGCAGGTCGTCCACAAGCAGTGAACTCAGCACATCTGTGAGTGTTTCGAGCGATTGTATCAACAGCCCCAAAAGCACTGACCGCACTGACTCGGACTGTGAGAGGAAGACAGAAATCAAAAAGAAAGAGTCTCCAGAGCACAGAACCTATGAAAGGTCCTCCCCGAAGAAGTCGTCTAAAGAATCGAGCGTGCTCTCGCTGACGTTCACTAAATCTGTCAAAAAGTATAACACTAACAAAGACATTCCTCCTGATAGCAAAGGCAACACAGAGGATCCAAAGAAGTTTCATTCAAATCCAGAAGGTGATGATCCGGTGCTATCCTCACAAAAATCAAAAGAGACGAACAAAAACCTCGAAAAATGCAACAGAGCAAAATCAAGAGAGAAGCTCGAGTCTTACAAAGAAGATACTGTCAGTTCAGATAGAGTCAACACACAGAGATCACACAGTCTGAGCCCCAAAGAAGAACCCACAATGTGTAGCAGTTCAGATGCAAAGTCACTACAGTTGAGTTCAAACACTCCCATGATCGACAGAGAAAGTGATTTCAATATTGACAGAAGGGCAAAGGATAAAAGAAGAGAACTATCAGACGATGCCACGTCTGAAAAACAGAGCGACAGCAGCTGTGTGGTGAAAGAAGCGCTAACTTTATGCAACAAGGAAGACACACTTTGCACCTCTTTGATGGACGAGGTGTGCCTCTCTCCAACTGAAAGCCAAGGCCCGTTCATACAAAAAGACACACTCCACCTCATGCCCTACCCCCTGGATCAGGAACAAGTGCTCATCAAATCCCCACTCTCCTTCGACACGTCTTCAATGTTTGGGGACCTCGGGGGATTCGACAGTGGCCTTTACTCAGACATGCCCATTCAGAAAGACGGTTTCCATTCACTGGAGAATACAGACGACAAAAAGGTGGAGTTTGTGTCGTCCTTCTCGCCCTTTCTGGAGCAAAAAGACTGGAGCCTCATAGTGAGCCCCGTGCAACCATATGAGATATCTCAGTACAAAGACAGCTCTGAGAAGTCGCATGAAAAGAAAGCAGATTATAATCATGTTCCTTTGTCTCTGCCAGAGAAAATAATTGACTACGGTGCGAATCTCAACAGCTGTGCATCAGAGGACGAGCTGGAGATAAAAAGAATAGTGAACGAGCTTGAGAACCAGCTGCAGACGACGAGGCTGGAGAGCCCGCCCTTGCTAGCGGAGGGTGTCCCCAAGCAGCTGCAGATGAGCAAATTCTCACCTTTACGTCTCAGCGACGAGTCAGGGAGTGAAACCGCTGGCCTGGATATGAGCTGCCCCGTGCAAACAATAGAAGCACCAGAGGCCAGTTTGCCTTCAGAGCCTTTTACGGAACCATGGGCCAGTCCATTTCAGTTCGAGTTAATGGGCGGGCAAAGCAGTCCCCACAATCCAATTTGCGATGACACAGGGGTGGTTGAACATTTTTCTGAAAAAGGACACGATGCACCGAATTTGATCGCAACAGCCTCACAAGTTTTCAATCGACAACAACGCCATGCCCACAAATCAGAGGAGCAGAAGGCGGAAAAAAGGGCTAAAAAAGAAACAAAGGAGGAAATCTTGGAGCAGAAGAGATACACAGAAAACCTCATGAAAAGCCTCGAGGTGATTTCAGACTCTATATTCAAAAAAGAGCCCATTATATCGGAACACGAGGAGCCAAATGTCACCTCTCTCACAAGTCAACAACATCAAGGAATTGAATGTCAAGAAAAAGATGCGGTTCAGAGAGAAGACGACGACGGTGAAAGGGAAGCAATTACCGGGAAGGAGAATACATTATCACCTCCAAATATCAATGAACGGAAGGATGATATAAAATGTATTCTGAATGAGTCCCAGCTGTCGCTCTCTAACAGCGCTGACCCCGCTGTTGATGGAAACCAGCCGATTTCATCACAGCCGAGGGAGTCCACAGAAAACAATGAAAGCAAGGAGGAGACTAAAGTCACATCAGAGGAGGATACAGTCGAGAACAGAGATTTAATTGAGTCCGCTCTGTGTTTATGTGCAGCGACACCTGACCCACATGTGGTGGATGGATCTGGCGGGAACTGTAATGCATCTGACAATGTGAAGAGTAGTGATGGTCAAGAGCATGCAGCCACGGATGAATATGAGGTAGCAGAGGCGGTGAAGGGAATTACTGGTCAATCTGTGAGCCATCGTTTATCACAGGCTTTACCCGCCACCGGTCGGGACATTTGTGAAAAAGTAAAAAACATCATCGAGTCGTCACTTGAAGAGCAATCCACTCACAATCCAGATTCCTCAAATTTAACAAATGCTGGTAGCAGTGGTGGCAGTGTCATTGAGGAGATAACTGTTGAAAAGGATGATCTGATTGGATCGTCTCCCTCTAAAAGCTGCAGCCCCGCTAACACCTACAGCACGAGTCTAACAACCGATGTGCCAATGGAGATCGTCACCTCAGACCAGCCTTGCAGTCCGATACTTGTGGAAACAAACACAGACAACAAAAGCCCCTGCTCAACATTTCTGGACGACCGGTCCAGTCAGCTGGTTGCTCCGCAGTCCGATAACGATGATTCCTGCAAAGTGATTTCACTTAAACCTGAAACCGCTCTTCCCTTTGAAACCATTCAGACACAAGAGGAGCTTTTAGATGTTCAGGATATCAAAGAGCATCTCCCTGTCGATTTCATGGCAAGCCACCAAAACTCACCATGCAGGGAGGAGGTGGAGGAAAGTGACTGTCTTTTTGTCGACACCGCGACACCAGCAAGTCCTCTTTTATCGACCTCTGATCGGAGGCTCATGCAGGACTGGGACAGAGAAGAGGATTCATGTCATTCACAAAGCAATATCAGTAACATGTCTGTTGACCAAAACTCAATTCAAAACATGAAATCCCCAATAAACCAAGAAGATGGCACAAAGGGTGTTAACAATGACAAACAACAAAATACAACAACGGGGATGGAGTACTCTTTGATAATCCCGCCTCCCCTTGACTTGGGAATTGAGTGTAAAATCCCCGACTCTGAAACCCACATTTCTTCTCCACTGCCAGTGCCCGGATCAGCAAACCAATCAAGTGTCTCAGACGAACTCGGAAAGGGAGATCTAATTTACGACTTCAAACTCAGTCCCCTCAACTACATCAGCATCACAGACGAGCCGCCGCAATTAAATCAATACAACTACATAGCAATTTCACCGGCCAGTAAACTTGAAGAGAATCCAAACATCAAACAGAGTCCCAGAGACGACTGTGAACCGTGTGTCCTGAGTGTTGACCCTGCACTGATTTTCCACAAAAATGGAGCCGACACCGATACAGCTGCATCGCTAAACTCCGACCCTGAAGCTAATCTGACTTTATCAGATGAACCACTGGTCCTCCAGCAGAGTTTGGACTTTACAAGTTTTTCATTGGGTCTGCCTCCTCCTCAAAACGAAGGCAAAGACTCCTCAGCTGGTACTCCCGTTGGACCTCCTTTGCAGACTCACGCTGTCATCTTGAAAAAGGTTGAGGCGGAAACTTTAGATTCTCTTGCTGAGGACAATTCACTTTCAGAAGTTTTGCCCAATCCAAAGCCAATCATCAACTGTGAAAATGGACTAATGCCTCTTGCGCCAGACGCATCAGAGAAGCCTCCAACAAGAGAGTCCGGCCTGTGTTTAACGACGCACCAAGTACCCAAAGAGACGACGCACAAAAAGGCACAAAACAACACCCAACAGGGGAAAGTAATGTGTGAAATCTGCCTCATGTGTTTCAGGACTGTCCCAGGTTTAAAAAGACATAAAGCCATGAAACATTCGGTTAGACCTGTGAAACACATCGGCCCACAGAGCACAGCATCAAGCCATCAAGGGACTGTGCTTATTTATGAAGCATCACAAACTACAGAGAAGGAACATAAAGATGATTCACAGACCTGTTGCCCAACAAAAATAGACGGGCTGCCTGAGACAACAAGCACTCTCATATCTACAGCTGCAGAGTCTGCGTCGGTCCTTGAGGAAATGGCATCTGAGACGAGTGCAGTCGCGGTGGATGAAACAGGCCGTCAAAACCCTCAAAAAGCAAACAAGAACAACAAGGCGAGGAAGACCAAAAGCAGCGAGGCAAACATAAAGCCAGACCCGTTCTCTGATGAGCTTTTGAATATATTAAAAACAGACATACTTCAAGCTATAACTCCTGAATTCAAAAGCAGCGGGATACAAGAGCAACACAAATCTCCCAAGGAACAGGTGGGAATCGTTGACCGAGCTTTAACCGGAACAGAGACGTTCCCCAACTCTGTTTCTGTTAACTTTGTCAAAAAGGCCCCAACAGAAGAACTAAATGTACTTAATGGGACTGTGGCACTTAATCAAATCACTGATGCACAAGAAAGCATAACAGAGATGGCAAATGGGGAAGTATGTACAGATGCAATTTTGGAAAGTGCTGCACCTGTAGAAAAAGATATTATGAGAGAATACGATGAGTCTGTAATGTCTCTGTGCAATGTGGAAGTAATGTGTGAACAGAAAAAATCACAAGAGATCCTTGCCCGAGAGATTCTGAGAAAAGTGACAGTTGAGATAAAATGTGAGAATAAGAGTGGCCCTCCAGACATGGTACATCCTGTCGCCTGTTTGAATCCTGCCCCTCTCAGTCCTCCCTCCAGCTTGAGTCCCGATCTGAAGTCCCTGCTCGACGACGACACCACGTTCTCACAGCTGTTCCCCAGAGACGAGGAGGCGAAGAGGAAAAAGTGCCCCAGGGTGTACGGCAAGAAAAGTAAAAGGCAGAAACTATCGCCTGATTCGAGTGTTCCTCCCTCTGAAACTTTCATGCACAATAAAGATCAATGCATGGAAAACCAAGCCAAGCCAACGTTCACCGACAATCAGACCAGGAGCTGTGAATACGAGGACAAACCTATCGACAATGCCGTCACAAAACCATTGTCAGATGTTCAACAAAGTGACAAGCAGGATGTTTGTGAGAACACTAAAGAGTTCGGCCTCTTAGATCCACTTCAGAGCACCATTGATAAATCTTCAATCGAATGGAGCGGCTCCAGTGACTTCAGTGGTTTTGATGCAGGCCCAGTGATTCCCTCTAATCCCAGCACATGCAAACCAGAAGCCCCAATCACACCTTACCCTGTGCCCCCGCCCTCCGTCCCCTACGCTGTCGAGCCGTGCAACACAGACAACGTCCAAACCTTCAACAGCATCGACATCCAGAACATCAACACAACATTTCAGCTTCCTGAGATTCAGTTCTTTGAACCCAACAAAGACATCACAGTGGCTCCGCCTATCGGAACTGTTGACGAGGAAAACAGAGATGAAGAAAAATCTGACAAAGTAACCGAGCGACGAGGCAGGAAGAGGCAAGACGGGAGGATGAAGGTGAAAGACAAGCAGTACAAATGCAAAGTGTGCTTCACTTGGTTCCTCACCCTGGGCGAGCTGAACTTTCACAAACTCTCCCACAACCCCTCCCCCCCTCCGACCTGCTACATGTGTGTCCAACGCAAGTTCAGCTCCAGGGAGCAGCTGAGGGACCACCTGAGGGAGAAACATGCCAAGAACAAGACGGGTATCTGGACCTGTGGAATGTGCTTGAAGGAGATATCAGACGTGTGGATGTACAATGAACACTTGCGAGAGCATGCCACTCAGTTCGCCCGGAGAGGTCAAACCCAGGGCTCCATGTTGGGCATTCCCGGCTGCTTCATGCAGGAGACGGCCGTGAAGAACTTCATCACCTCAATCATGCAGCACCGCCCCAGCAAAACCAACAGAGAGTCCAGCAGAGCTACCAAAGAACAGGAAAAAGTTGCTGCTGCAGATAGCACTGCAGTGGGAGGGGCGAAACACTCGGAGGGGGCTGAGCCAAGAGTTCCCAAAAGTAAAAGTAGCAGCGGAGCAGGCGGGAAGCAGAACACATTAACCCCACTCGAGGTCCTCCACAAAACAGAGACACCTAAAAGTGTTGAAATGCATCCCAACTGCAAAGACCCCTCGAGAGACTGCCACCACTGTGGGAAACAATTCCCCAAGCCGTTTAAACTCCAAAGACATTTAGTGGTTCACAATTTGGAAAAGATCTTTCTGTGTCACAAATGTCCCGTCTCTTATCAGGAGGCCCAGGAGCTCAAAGGCCACCTGAAGAGGGCGCATGAGGAGGTGGATGAGCTCGATTCAAAACACACCACGCTCTACACCTGTGAGCTCTGCGCCGACGTCATGCATGTGATTAAGAAATCCTTCATCTGCAGCACCTGTAACTACACCTTCTCCAAGAAGGAGCAGTTTGATCGACACATGGAGAAACACCTGTCGGGCGGGAACAAAATCTTTAAATTCAGAGGTGTTTACAGACCAGTCAAAGCGTCCGCCGCCAAAGAAGATGAGTGCGACTCTCCGGCGAGTAAGAAGAGGAGGATTCTCTCCGACAGTCTGCAGGAAAACAGTTCAGACAGCGGCATCGCCAGCGTCAGCTCCCTGCACTTAAGTCAAAACTCAGAAACAGCATCTTCAAAAGCCTCTGCGTCCACAGCGGACGACTCCACACAGACCGTATCCAACGAGTACCACAGTGACACAAACAGTCCAAACGTGAAGACCGAGGACACGGCTGAGGACTACTCTGAACTGCTTGTAGAACTTGAGAAGTGTATTCACAGCAGCTCTTCAGAGTCTGCTTCACCAAAGAAAGAGGAAATTGACCCAAACACCTCACCCATTCTCGATACAGAGGGTAATGGAAAATCAATTGCTGAACCGTATGATGTGAAAGAGGAGGATGAGTCAGTCTGCATTAGAGCAGAGACGACCTCATGGTCGGTGTCGAGAGAGAATATTTGTGCGGAGGAGGAGGAGGCTGTTAGAGTTAAGGAAGGCTCCGATGAAAGTGACACAGCTGAGACAGAAAAAGCAGGTTCACTACCTCCCGGTGACGACTGTTTTGTCAGCTTAAAGGACAATCAAACGACGCCTGAGTCGGCAAAGAATGACAAAGCTGCTGATGTCACTGAGCAGCAGAGGGATGACGAGCATCACCCGACAAAAGTTTCAAATACTGACAGCAAACAGCTGACTTTATCCCAAGGTGCTGAGCAGGAATGTAGCAGTCACATAAAAGACAAAATCACTCCAGCCAAAACGACCGACAACACTAAAAACTGCACTACTACAACAACAAGCGGCACAAAGGCTTCAGATTCAACGCCCGCCCTCCACTCCAAGAGTCCCCCCAATGCTTTAGTGTTGAACGAGGACAGAGAATCTGTGAGACCACAGAAGAAGAGGAAAGACCTGAAATCCCCCCACGGTCTGCAGAGGGTTTCCTCTCCGGCTACACAGGAGAACTTTGGTGTCGATTCCAGGGCCAAGAAGAAATTTCGCACAAGCAAGTGTGCAAATCCCTCCCTGCAAAGGAAGTCGGACGGACCCAATGACTACCCCGTGCTTTCCTCAGTGCGGGACGACGTCGTTAGCAACAAAATCGTCTCCAAGTGCAAGAGTTCCAACCTGCAGTCTAAAAGAAGCTTGCTGGACGGTTGTAAGAAAGCTGAGATTGTGACTCCTCTTAACGGGGACTTCAAAGCCAAAAAGGGACCTTTGGGGCGTCCTCTGCATCCCCCTATTTCTAAAATGACTTCAGTCCCCATGAACAATTCTTTGAATAAATCACGGCCGAAAACGGGGGTTCGGTCGATGGAGAGCCACTCCTACAGGACCGCCGAGTCCCAGAACCACCTCCTAAGCCAGCTGTTTGGCCAAAAACTCACAAGCTTTAAGATTCCTTTAAGGAAGGACACGTCAGAATCTATTAACTGAAAGGGGGGAGATGGATCTGTGAATAAGGGACTGTACATTTCACAGTTATAAATGTTTTAAATTCATTATGGTGAATGAGATTGCACAGCTCTTTTCTGTGAAACGCTATCTGTAAGTCTTACGTAGTCACTTTAATGTCTTCTTTGTACATGTGTTTTTTATTACACAAATGTGAGGACGAACGGCAGATATGAATTTATGGATCAAAGATGAATATGCCGGTTGGAAAAAATCATTGGTCTTTTTCTTTTTTTTTTTGTCTTTGTTGGATATCATCCACTTCAGAGATTCTAATTCATTTACCTTGAGGAAAGAAAAAAAGAAATACTTGAAAACACATCTAAAACATTCTCTTTAAAGAAATGCATGTTTATTTTGCATTCACAACATGATTTTATTAGTTTCAGTCTTTCTGCTAAAAAAGGACCAAATGACATCTTCAAACTGACCTGGACCATCGTCTGTGCACCTTCAGTACATGCTTTTGACATATTACATTTTGTATTCTTTTTTTTTTTTTAACTTTACTGTAATGCATTGACAATTCATCATATTAGCCTTTTTGTATAAACATTTCCTGGTGCTACATTGTGTTCGATTGTAATGTGAATACCAATGTCCTCGGAAGGGAACGTGAGATCTGTAGCGATTACAGTACATTCATCCAACTGTTTTTTACTGCTTCTCTGTAGTTTGTTCAAGATACTGTGTCAAAACCATCCAAGTACTCCATATGTGGGCCGACAGAAGATTAGGAAAGCTTCCATTGTTTTTAAACTCAGGTCCATACGAGGACGTCACAGTCCCAAGACCTGTATTCAGAGTTCTTCCCATGCACTGATAATACCGCACACAAATCACAAACTCACTCATCTGTGTCTGTAACTCCAACTGTTTCATTATGATGAGTATTTACTAGAACAACAAACAAAAAGGTGCTTCATCTTGTTTATACTGTATGTATCTTATATTGTATAAAAGTGTAGGTAGATTATTTTGGTGTCATGCTTCATGTCAAAGTTCTATTTTAATAATGTGCAGAGAGAATCAGAATGAGAAGAAAGGGAACTGCAGTGCCTCTTGAAAAGCTGTTTGAGTGGTTCACTAAGTGCCTCTTTAATAGGTTGTTAATAAAGATATGAATCGGTATTCTTCTTCTTTTTTCTTTCTTTGTTCATGTCAAGTTTTTTTGCAAATGTTCCAACTTCCGTCCCTGTGGACCGCAGCTGTCACTGAACGCATCAAACACTGCGAGCGGTGGAAGCTGCTTGTGTGCCCGGAGGCGAAAAACAGGTGCACACACAACAACGTTTTTTCATCTTTTGGATCAGCACATCAGTGATAATGTGGAAAAATGAGCATAAATACATCTTTACAACAGGGAAACCTTGAACAGAAGAGAGTTTACATTTATCCAACAATGTGTTAGTTAGCATGAGAGCTGTCCTGCAGGTTTAGTGACTACGTCCTGCAGCTGTCATGTTGCCCTTTCGCCTCGTGTAAAACGGCTTCTATTCCTACACGAGCATTCATCATCATCACATAGGAATAAAAAGCCATAGTACACGGCGGCATAATTGTAGACACATTGGGAGTCAACTTCATCCATTGATTTACTGTGAAACCTGAGAAAATGTGCTGAGAAAAGAGAGGGGGAGTGAGAGCAGACACAAAGAGAAAAGAGTTATTTTCTTTGAAGTTCTGCTTCTGTGCACAGAGCAGAAGGCAACACGTCCATATTTATACAAAAGGAGCAAACACCAGCAGACTGTAATCAGCACAACTCATCAGTGTACATATGTGCAGATTAAGAACAGATTTGAACATTTCTAAATGTTTTTTCTGTAAATCCTATAACCATACTACCATACAGTAAATATACTTCCAATCCAATCCAACTTTATTTGTTAAGCACTTTAAAACAACCACAGTTGACCAAAGTGCTGTACAGAAGAATAAATAAAATACATAACAGCTCACATGAGATAAAAGAAAACTACATGTGAAATACAGAATCAATTTAAAAGACATAAAACATAAGTCAAATGAATAGGCACGCAAAAAGAAATCAAATAAATAAATAAGTCGACGTTTTAGTGTGTGTCAAAGGGAAAAGAGATGGGTCTTAAGAAGAGATTTAAAAACAGGCAGAGAAGAAGAGGCCTGTTTAACATGAGGTTTATTGTTCCAGCTAAAGCATATAGTATCATTCAAAATGCACGTTTAAGATAATAGAAGGCTACATAGTTCAGTGCTTTCTATAAACTGTGTTGATTGTGACATGTTGAACCTGGGCAGGCTTTCAAAGGAAGTGTGAAGGAAACAGCCACAGTAACTTCTCTAATTAATTCAGTGGGAGAACTGGTTTGGCAGCTTCTGCAAGACAGCATATTTTTGGACTCACTAAGGACAACAAAAAAATATAACAAGCACAAATAATAGTTTTTATTTTATTTATTTTATTTAACCAGGAAAGAAACTCATTGAGATTAAAAATCTCTTTTTCAAGAGTGTCCTGGTCAAGACAGGCAGCAAAACATTAGATGTCATTGTCAGTGAATTATGGAGCTGATTTGTCTGGACTTTACTTTTCCTCTCCACTCACTGTGTCAGAGTTTTTTCTAACAGAACAAAAATAAATAGATTTATGAGGATAAACTAGCTGACATGGTGCACCTTTACCTTTTTAAGCGTTCAGTTAAAGCCATGAGCAGAACAAATATATCATTTCACCCTCAGTTTTCCTGAAGGAGAGGTGGAGCTGTCATGATGACTTTTTGACGCTCCATCTATCATAACTTCTTACAGAAATCACACAAATGTTATTGATTCAAATCAGATGAGGCGCTTAAAAAAACATTTTTTTTTTTATAAAGTAAATCTTGTTTTCTGTTCTTATGCACCATATTATTTACATGGATAGATCTAGTGCCTAACCTGGATGTGGCTGTGAGGGGAATGTTTGTTTTATATTTTATATGTAGAAGTGTCCTTAACAACAAAGCTTAATGCTGCCAGTCAAAGATTTTTCAATAAATCACATTTTTTTTGTCATCTGGAGATCTTTACCACCCAAGACCAAATTCAAAGGATCATAATAAAAAGAGGAATGCACATTTTGTTTTGAGTGTATCTCTGCGTCTCGTATCAACAAATAAGAAAGAAAAGAACAGTAACTAATATTCAATAATATGCTTAAGTGAGACAAAAATAATAATCATGTAAAAAATGTTCATATAGAAAATGATCTCATAGTAGAACATATATGTAGTTTATGATGTGTTCAACAATATTACATAAAAGTCTTTGCTGTCAGAGTGTCTGAATGTTTAAAACACTTAAACTCAATTGGACAGAGGATGCATCATTTACTCTCCAAACTCAGATTCAGTTCATTCCACTGCAGGAATCTTTGTGAGATTTTTGACTTCTGGGACGTCTGAGGCATCAGGATATGTAAATGAAATGCCCAATAATTGACATGTTCTACGGGAAAATTGTAACAGAGGGGGCGCTGGTGGCACAGTGGTTAGTGCGCGCGCCCCATGTGCGGAGGCTGTGGTCCACCAAGCGGGCGGCCCGGGGCTCGAATCCCACCTGTGGCTCCCTTTCTCGCATTTCATTCCCCACTCTCCGACTCTATCCACTGTCCTATCTCTCCATTAAAGGCAAAAAGCCCAAAAATAAATCTTTAAAAATCTTGTAATAGAAGTCGAAGAAGTCCGACCGTTTCTACAAAACTTACAGAAACTCTTTTATTCCCACTGCAAAACGCATTTTAAACACGACTAGATAAGCAATGTTTTTTAAATGCTGTGTTGTGTTTTTACCTATTTAGAGTAGTTTTAGCTATTTATGACCTGATGTGAGAGTTAGTGTGAATGTTTGTATGTTTTCATGTTGAGCCTCAACAAAAGGTCATTTTCTGTCACAATGTGATAGACAATAAAGTTTTTTGAATCTTGAATCATGTGTACTTTTAAGTGTTTCTTGTTGCTGATGTTTTTCCTCCCTGATTTTTGCTGATTTGTATCCTGGAGGTAATTCATCTTAAACAATGAGAACTAATTGACTTTGATTTTTACCTGCTCCTGTGTGCTTTGTCTCGTTGCTCCCTTTGACTCTCCTCCTGGTCGTCTGGTCAGCAGCTGATTCAAACAAAAAGAGAGTAAAGGTCTCAGTGTGTTTTGTCACAGTTTAGAACAGGAGCCTTACGCAGCCCCCCCCCCCCCCCTCCTGTCAGGCACCTTTTTTATCATCCCATCTGTGAGGAGATCTCCAGAGGCACACAGCCATGCGGGAGCACGACTCTGACGCTGTGCACTTTGAAGTAGACTGACATTATCTGTGAGTCTTGAAATAGCATCCCTTCTTTCTGCCTCTCGTTCCATTTCTGGGTCTCCCCCCCTTTCCTGTCTTCCTCCCCCCTCGTCTGTTTTCCTCCACCGCTCACTGACCTCACTCTCTCACTCCCCCCCCCCCTTTATTCTCTCTTCTCAATCAATTTCAGTGAGTCACCCCTTTTTTCCTTTTTTTGCTTTTGCCTTTTCCTGTTTTCTTCCTTTTCTCTGCATTACCTAATCTTCAACCTCTCTCCATTTCCCCCCCCCCCCCCCCCCCCCCGGCATTTTCCTACTTCCATTCTTCACTGTTGCCCTCTCACCTATCCACCCTTCCCCTTTCCTCTCGTCTTTCTCTCTCCTCCCTCTGTGGAGAATGCTGCCGGCTCCCTCTGAGGGAGGTCAGATAGAGATGGGTTACTGGTCAGCGGTAATGACACAGGCTGAGGGGGGGGGCATGGGTCGCCTCTGTTGGGAATGTGAGGTTTCAGCCATCATCAGAGAGAGAGGTGGATGGATTTGGGGGGAGATTTGTCACATAGAAGGGGGGAAGGAATGACTGAGCATCCTCTCCAAGGAGGGGGGGGGGGGGGGGATCGTGATGAATTTCCATCGGGATGATATCTGAAAATCATTTGTGTTGAGCGGAGAGAATGTGTATGAATAATTCAAGATCAACACGTTCCCCTGGTGTGAACAAAGACGACAAAGACATCTTTGAAATCAAAACATCAAACCAATTTCTTTCCTCTGACAATCACACCCTTCCTATACAGCCTCCAGAACCTCAAATGGGATTTCTGGCTGTGAGAAAATCACTACAGAAAGTACACTCCTACAAGAATGGCACCTGAAATAAGAGTCAAAGCAAGCGGGGGAACTCGTAGTAATATCAATAGAGATTCTATTCAGCAAATATGACGATCAAATGAAATCTCTGTGAGTAGACAATTACATGTTAATACAACACAGGAGTACAATCAGACACACCTGGGGAATTCCTAATTAATCACCTAACAGGAAGTTACGCTCTCTCACTGCCAGTGAAGCCTTTATCTACTCCATTGTGTCATTGCAGCCAGCAGCAGAGAGAGAGCGAGAGAGAGCGAGCGAGAGCGAGCGAGAGAGACAGAGAGAGAGAGAGAGAGAGACAGAGAGAGAGAGACAGAGAGAGAGAGAGACAGAGAGAGAGAGAGAGAGACAGAGAGAGAGAGAGAGAGAGACAGAGAGAGACAGAGAGAGAGAGAGAAGAGAGAGAGAGAGACAGATAGAGAGACAGAGACAGAGAGACAGAGAGAGAGAGAGAGAGAGAGAGAGAGCGACAGAGAGAGACAGAGAGAGAGAGAGAGACAGAGAGAGAGAGACAGATAGAGAGACAGAGAGACAGAGAGAGAGAGAGAGAGAGAGAGAGAGCGACAGAGAGAGACAGAGAGAGAGAGAGAGACAGAGAGAGACAGAGAGAGACAGAGAGAGAGAGAGAAAGAGAGAGAGAGAGAGACAGAGACAGAGAGAGAGCGAGAGAGAGCGAGCGAGAGAGACAGAGAGAGAGAGAGAGAGCGACAGAGAGAGACAGAGAGAGACAGAGAGAGAAAGACAGATAGAGAGAGAGAGAGACAGAGAGAGAGAGAGAGAGAGACAGAGAGAGACAGAGAGAGAGAGAGAGACAGAGAGAGAGAGACAGATAGAGAGACAGAGACAGAGAGACAGAGAGAGAGAGAGAGAGAGAGAGAGAGCGACAGAGAGAGACAGAGAGAGAGAGAGAGACAGAGAGAGAGAGACAGATAGAGAGACAGAGAGACAGAGAGAGAGAGAGAGAGAGAGAGAGAGCGACAGAGAGAGACAGAGAGAGAGAGAGAGACAGAGAGAGACAGAGAGAGAGAGAGAGACAGAGAGAGAGAGACAGATAGAGAGACAGAGACAGAGAGACAGAGAGAGAGAGAGAAGAGAGAGAGAGCGACAGAGAGAGACAGAGAGAGAGAGAGAGACAGAGAGAGAGAGACAGATAGAGAGACAGAGACAGAGAGACAGAGAGAGAGAGAGAGAGAGAGAGAGAGAGAGCGACAGAGAGAGACAGAGAGAGACAGAGAGAGAGAGAGAGAGAGAGACAGAGAGAGAGCGACAGAGAGAGACAGAGAGAGACAGAGAGAGAGAGACAGAGAGAGAGAGACAGAGAGAGAGAGAGAGAGAGAGAGACAGAGAGAGAGCGACAGAGAGAGACAGAGAGAGACAGAGAGAGAAAGACAGATAGAGAGAGAGAGAGACAGAGAGAGACAGAGAGAGACAGAGAGAGAGAGAGAGACAGAGAGAGAGCGACAGAGAGAGAGAGAGACAGAGAGAGAGAGAGAGACAGAGAGAGACAGAGAGAGAGAGAGAGACAGAGAGAGAGCGACAGAGAGAGACAGAGAGAGAGAGACAGAGAGAGAGAGAGACAGAGAGAGAGAGAGAGAGAGAGAGAGAGAGAGAGCGACAGAGAGAGACAGAGAGAGAGAGAGAGACAGAGAGAGACAGAGAGAGAGAGAGAGAGAGAGAGAGAGAGAGAGAGAGAAGAGAGCGACAGAGAGAGACAGAGAGAGAGAGAGAGACAGAGAGAGAGAGAGAGAGAGAGAGAGAGAGAGAGAGAGAGAGAGAGAGAGAGAGAGAGAGAACAGGACTTGCACAAT
>NC_083615.1:740591-743091 GCF_963584025.1 Labrus mixtus | reverse complement strand
GGTTCACTTACATTTATTCACTACCAAAAAGAGAAAGGAGAAAAAAAAAATCCCTACAGACAGTTTTTCTGTTTCCTCTGTTCACTTTCCATTGGCTGTCAGCAGCGAGTTGCAACAGCTCGCTAAAAATAAAAAACTGTGGTTACTTAAAGTGTGATACTGACAATAGAGCATGTTAATTCTGCATCTGTGAGTTCATTACTGGAAAACATGATTGATTAAACGTTGTGCTATGAGCACATCGAGGGGGGCTGCAGGTGCCGCACATATTTAGAAAAACTGTTTACACAATTGGGGAAACAAAATGTAACAATCCTTAATGAACAAAAACTGAAAATGACACCTTATTGTTTCTTTTCTACCTGGTGAAAAAAAGTTATTGTGCTTTATATTCATGCAGACAGAAAAAGCTCCAAATATATTTGTTCTATTACAACATTCAAAAAACATGTATTGGAAAAACCTGTCTGGTACATCTAAAAATCCTGATCACCAATTAATTACAAATTAATTCATAGGATGTACCTCACCCCTAGGAAACAGCACTCTGAAGAGTATTACATCTCCCAACTGTGACTTATGTTCACTCAGCGTGCTGGGGTCGTTTATACATATGTACTGGGAATCCCCCGATGTGGTCACATTCTGGAAGCAAATCACTTCAACTCTAAGTGTCATGCTTAAAGCTAAGATCCCGCTTTCACTGACTTTGCTCCTTCTTAATGATGATTCCGATTTAAACTTTGCAGCAGAGGCTGGTCTCGCTGCAGCAAAGAAAATGTTGGCATTAAGATGGCAACCGCCACATTCCTCGACATTGGGCCAACTCTCTTCTTGAAATTGTTCAGATGGAATGGTCTAAGGGGAAAACAGTTGTAATATATGATGTAATTTCTTTGTACATTTCTAAATAAAAAATTGATCCCAAAAAAAATGTATTGGTTCTTTAGATATAAAACTGAAATCATGAGAAATGTCCAACAGACTCTACATGAATTAAAAAATATAGTGAGCATGCCGTCATATCAGCTTTATTTTATCGCTCTGCTGTGTTGAATATAAACTCAGGAAGCAATAATGAAAAACATCCAGAATGACCTCCAAGGGCACGACTATTATAAAATAAAATACTACCTAATCCAAAGCTGTGGCGCTCTGTGCATAATGAATTATTAATTATGGATATTAAGTGGCTAAATTTATCACTTTCACAACAACCTGGGTGGACCTGGGAGATTAATGTCAGGAAACAGGCGCGAGTTGCTTGTGTGTGTGTGTGTGTGTGTGTGTGTGTGTGTGTGTGTGTGTGTGTGTGTGTGTGTGTGTGTGTGTGTGTGTGTGTACACATCTAAGAGGTTAAATCTCCTCTCGTGGCCCTGCATGACTCGTGACAGAGAAAAGACTTAGCCCTTCTCCCCATGCCCTCCAGCATCTCAGAAAACTGTGTTCCACATCAGTGAATCAGATTTCAGCAGCGAGGAGACGCCGGGTCGACTCTACATGAGGGGATTGTTCAAACTGAGTCGTCGGCCATTTTGAGCTGTCACAACTCTTTGTGTGTAAAACAAGGACACACCTGACAAAGTTAATGAAAGACGGGTGAGGTGAATTGAGTCTGAAGAAAAGCTGATGTGTCTCTCTTCTTAATTATTTACTATCCTGAAATTGCTCCTTCTTTTTTCACCCATTAAAAATTTAAATTAATCCAATGTAGAAATGTGGAAACATCAATCTGCATTGAACATAGGGGCTATACCCCTACCCTTATCTTTTTCTTTTGTTTTTGTCTGTTTGTTTTCTATTTTATTTTTATTTTATTTTTATTTTTATTTTATTATTATTTTATTTTTTTCTATATATTTATTTATATTTATATTTATTTTATTATATTTATTTTTATATTTATTTATATATTTTTTTATATATATATTTATTTATATGTATTTTATTGTATTTTTTATTTTTTATTTATTATTTATTTTTTATATTATTTATATTTATTTTATTTTCTCTCTCTCTTATTTCATTGTTTTGATGTGTATGTATGTCTGTGTATTCATTTCTAAAGATGTTGCTGCTTCTTTTCTTGGGGGTATAGTTTCTTTTTTGAGTCATTCAACAACTTATGTTGAAAACATGTTTGTTGAAATGAAATAACCATATGAATGAAGTAACTCTTTGAAAAAAATAAAAACAATGTATAATAGAAATTGCTCCTTCTTTTAAAAACTACAGACTACCTTAACCTGCCTGTTCTGTAGCTGATCTCTACACTGTCTGAAAGCCCAATAATGGCTAACATGGTAGTCAGACATGATCTGGGCACGATGTTATTAAATCAATTGGAGCTGTTTCCCATGAGTGGATGCTGGTAAGCGGTTCCTTTTGACATTTATTTTTTTGGGTTTTTTTTTTTTTTTTTTTAGGGAGAGAAAGTGTTGAAAGAGGCTGCTCATGTGAGCGCTGCAGCCTGACGCCTGAGTGGCTCTGATTGGCTCTC
>NC_083615.1:689571-740391 GCF_963584025.1 Labrus mixtus | reverse complement strand
ACACACAGTTCAAAGCTCCAGCACGCTGTTCATTAATTTTGTGTGTCCAAACATCACTTGTTGAGTGATTGCGAGGAGAAAAAAAAAAAAAATCCAATCAGCGCAGTCTGGCTCTCCTCGTGAACAGGGTCATTTGAATAAAGGAGGGCATCAGAAATTGCAGTGTTTGTGTCAACATAACAAGTTAATGATCTCAGATGATAATTGGTGGTTGGATGCCGGGGGGGGGGGGGGGGGGGGGGCGCGAGGTTCAGCGCCGATGGACCTCCTGTGATAAAAAGAAGCAGCACGAGGCGGCTTTTCAAAGTGTAAGGCACCACACTTCATCACTGATTCATGAATATTCATCCGGGCTCTCCGTCTTCCTCCAGGGGGGGCGGAGGGGGGGGGAAACATTTCTGTGTTAAGTCTTCTCCTATGTGTGTGCTGCTGCAGGGTTTTTTGAAGACACCTGAACCTCCTGGCCTCTCATTAATGGACTGCGCTCTTCCTGCCCCGCACTCAGCCTCAGCGAGGGGAAGGGCCGCGCTTCATTAAAAGAAAAAAAAAGGAAATTCTCTCGCTCTGTGCACTAACAAGGCAGAGGTCAGGGGGGGGGGGGAGATGATTGTGAATTCACCCTCCTGCGCACGTTCACGGGGGTCAGAGCTGCTCGGTGATTGTGATTGAGCTCGATCCATCGGATAGATTTTCCAGCCATGGGGCCTTGTGGCTCCTGAGTGGAACCAGTCTGAGGCTTGTTGTTAGCAATTTAGGAACATTTGCAGTGTCTCTTCCTCCTACCACCTGTCTCCCTGATCGGAGCCCAGAGTGCTATGGATTGGTTTCTGGGGGCATCTTATCAGACCCTGCAGGCTTTCTCAACGCTGTCCCAAGATTACAGTTTAGGGGGGGGGGGGGGCGCTTGACTGACAGGCCTTGGCCTTGACGGTCCCCTAGGGGAAGGGGAGGGGGATTTGTGATGGCTGCACTGACTTGCTCTTCTTTTACAATTTTCTCCTGGCTGGTTTCAGACTGTCAGGCTCTCTCTGCATAATTCATCAGATCTCCTCTCTCCTTTTCTTTTCTCACTCTGGGCTGCTGTGTGGCAGCCGCCGCGTATCGCCCCATTGTTAAAGAAGACAGAGTAATGGAGCTTGTCACAATATGTTAGCAGAGTTTATTGTTCACAGCAACAGTTTGAAACATCTTCACTTTCCTGTGAGAAGAGGCGATTCTGCAGCTCAGGGTGGAATAATTATGTAGGAAACAGGAGATCAGAGGGGGCTATTAGAACAACACAACTAGTAAGATTTTTAATTTATAATTGGCAAACAAGCATGAAAAGGATTCATTAATGATCATCTGCGAAGTCAATGAACAGCTGAGGTTATAATCATCCAAAACAGAGTACAGTTTCTCTAGGTTGCCTTTTTACACCAAACATTGTTTTGCAGCCAATTAGCGCAGCGTGTGACACATACACAGGCCTGTCCTCCTGAAGCTTGTATACTGTCTCTGGTCGTGATGTAGCGCGCATTTATTTCTTAGAAATCTGTAAGGGGGAAAATATATCCCGTCTTTGATGCTACATGACATTTCCCTTCACAGAATGTCACTAAACAAGCACATCCGCCGACAAGCCGATCCTGCAGAAGCTCCTGAAGAGGACAACTTCTGTCACAGTGACAGAGAATATGAGCTGGTTAAGACTTTATAAGAAAGCAGTGGCAGTATACACACCGAGCAGGTTTAATAATATGACCAAATATGCTTTTTGTCTCTGGTTCAGTTTGACTTTTAACATCAAGTGAAACAAGGAGCTGGAGGATGCAGGCAGATTAAAGTTTCATCATTCAACACACAGGTCAAACATAAGGAAATAGAAGCACAAGAGTTCATACTAAATGAACAATAAGCCCTGTTATGGTTTCATAATAGAAGATCCAGCCTCTATCATTATCTTTATCTGCCTCAGGTAAATTGCTTTCTTGTAGTCGCTGCATTTCAAGACGGATGCTTTAAAAACACTGTCTGAATATTAAAGGTAATCCTCAGGGAAGACTAATTTTCAATGAATATGATTCTTACTCTGCTTGACAGAAGGGTCATAATGTGACACAGCAGCCGGCGGTATGAAACTGAAGACATTGTGGGAGAGGGGGGAGGGGGCGACAATGCAGAGGAAGTTTTTTTTTAGTTTATTTGCATGCAGAGAGTAGAAGCAGGAATTTGCACATTAATCTGAAACTTTGAAGTTTAAAGGCAAATTTGAGTATTATATGAGTATCTACGCTGCTTTGCAAGAATCACTTTTGGCTTCTCATTCAAAGTCATCGCTTACCTCTGCTGGAAGCATTCAATGTTGTTCAAATGAGTAAATGAACCTGAGAAGATTTGGGGAAAAAAAGTTCAAACCCTGAGGGTCAAAAGCAATAAAAAGTAAACACAGTAAATAAATAAACACAGCAACGTAACAAACAAAAGGATCCCTGAGTTGTCTAATCTCTTTTCTTTCTGGTTTTACTATTTTTATCTTCTTTTACTTCTTACTGTCCTTTTATTTATGATCTTATTTTAACTCCTCTTATGTTTGAACTTGGTCATTTTTTATCTTACTTTGTCTATTTATGGTTTATATTTATATTTACTTTTTATTTTTATTAATATTATTGTTTTTTTTATCCTTTATTCACTTGTTTCTATTTCTTTTCCTGCTCTTACCTTCTTATTGCTGTTCTCTTTTTATCTGCTTTCAGCTCTTTTAGTTTCTTACATCTTTTTAAATCTTTGGTTCCTCTTGGTCTCAGCTCGTGTTGTTGGGTTCTTCTGATGTTCTTATGATGGTTCTTATGATGGTTCTTATGATGGTTCTTGTGATGGTTCTTATGATGGTTCTTGTGATGGTTCTTGTGATGGTTCTTGTGATGTTCTTATGATGGTTCTTGTGATGGTTCTTATGATGGTTCTTGTGATGGTTCTTATGATGGTTCTTGTGATGTTCTTATGATGGTTCTTGTGATGGTTCTTATGATGGTTCTTGTGATGGTTCTTATGATGGTTCTTGTGATGGTTCTTGTGATGGTTCTTATGATGGTTCTAATGATGGTTCTTCTGATGTTCTTATGATGGTTCTTATGATGGTTCTTATGATGGTTCTTGTGATGGTTCTTGTGATGGTTCTAATGATGGTTCTAGTGATGGTTCTTGTGATGGTTCTTATGATGGTTCTTGTGATGGTTCTTGTGATGGTTCTTATTATGGTTCTTGTGATGGTTCTTGTGATGGTTCTTGTGATGGTTCTTATGATGGTTCTTGTGATGGTTCTTGTGATGGTTCTTGTGATGGTTCTTGTGATGGTTCTTATGATGGTTCTTGTGATGGTTCTTGTGATGGTTCTTGTGATGGTTCTTATGATGTTCTTGTGATGGTTCTTGTGATGGTTCTTGTGATGGTTCTTATGATGGTTCTTGTGATGGTTCTTATGATGGTTCTTGTGATGGTTCTTGTGATGGTTCTTGTGATGGTTCTTGTGATGGTTCTTATGATGGTTCTTGTGATGGTTCTTGTGATGGTTCTTGTGATGGTTCTTGTGATGGTTCTAATGATGGTTCTTATGATGGTTCTAATGATGGTTCTAGTGATGGTTCTTATGATGGTTCTTGTGATGGTTCTTGTGATGGTTCTTATGTTGGTTCTTGTGATGGTTCTTGTGATGGTTCTTGTGATGGTTCTTATGATGGTTCTTGTGATGGTTCTTGTGATGGTTCTTATGATGTTCTTGTGATGGTTCTTGTGATGGTTCTTGTGATGGTTCTTATGATGGTTCTTGTGATGGTTCTTATGATGGTTCTTATGATGGTTCTTGTGATGGTTCTTGTGATGGTTCTTGTGATGGTTCTTATGATGGTTCTTGTGATGGTTCTTGTGATGGTTCTTATGATGGTTCTTGTGATGGTTCTTGTTATGGTTCTTGTGATGGTTCTTATGATGGTTCTTGTGATGGTTCTAGTGATGGTTCTTATGATGGTTCTTATGATGGTTCTTGTGATGGTTCTTGTGATGGTTCTAATGATGGTTCTTGTGATGGTTCTAGTGATGGTTCTTATGATGGTTCTTATGATGGTTCTTGTGATGGTTCTTGTGATGGTTCTAATGATGGTTCTTATGATGGTTCTAATGATGGTTCTAGTGATGGTTCTTATGATGGTTCTTGTGATGGTTCTTGTGATGGTTCTTATGATGGTTCTTATGATGGTTCTTGTGATGGTTCTTGTGATGGTTCTTATGATGGTTCTTGTGATGGTTCTTGTGATGGTTCTAATGATGGTTCTTATGATGGTTCTAATGATGGTTCTAGTGATGGTTCTTATGATGGTTCTTGTGATGGTTCTTGTGATGGTTCTTATGATGGTTCTTGTGATGGTTCTAATGATGGTTCTAGTGATGGTTCTTATGATGGTTCTAATGATGGTTCTTATGATGGTTCTAATGATGGTTCTTATGATGGTTCTAATGATGGTTCTAGTGATGGTTCTTGTGATGGTTCTTGTGATGGTTCTTATGATGGTTCTTGTGATGGTTCTAATGATGGTTCTTGTGATGGTTCTTATGATGGTTCTTGTGATGGTTCTTGTGATGGTTCTT
Organism: Labrus mixtus; assembly: GCF_963584025.1. Lineage (NCBI taxonomy): Eukaryota > Metazoa > Chordata > Actinopteri > Labriformes > Labridae > Labrus > Labrus mixtus. Next base: position 735,765 of record NC_083615.1, on the reverse strand, counting down.
ATGATGGTTCTAGTGATGGTTCTTATGATGGTTCTTGTGATGGTTCTTATGATGGTTCTAATGATGGTTCTAGTGATGGTTCTTATGATGGTTCTTATGATGGTTCTTGTGATGGTTCTTGTGATGGTTCTTGTGATGGTTCTTATGATGGTTCTAATGATGGTTCTAGTGATGGTTCTTATGATGGTTCTTGTGATGGTTCTTATGATGGTTCTTGTGATGGTTCTTATGATGGTTCTAATGATGGTTCTAGTGATGGTTCTTATGATGGTTCTTGTGATGGTTCTTATGATGGTTCTTGTGATGGTTCTTATGATGGTTCTAATGATGGTTCTAGTGATGGTTCTAATGATGGTTCTAGTGATGGTTCTTATGATGGTTCTAATGATGGTTCTTATGATGGTTCTAATGATGGTTCTAGTGATGGTTCTTATGATGGTTCTTGTGATGGTTCTTATGATGGTTCTTATGATGGTTCTTGTGATGGTTCTTGTGATGGTTCTTGTGATGGTTCTTGTGATGGTTCTTGTGATGGTTCTTATGATGGTTCTTGTGATGGTTCTTGTTATGGTTCTTGTGATGGTTCTTATGATGGTTCTTGTGATGGTTCTAGTGATGGTTCTTATGATGGTTCTTATGATGGTTCTTGTGATGGTTCTTGTGATGGTTCTAATGATGGTTCTTGTGATGGTTCTAGTGATGGTTCTTATGATGGTTCTTATGATGGTTCTTGTGATGGTTCTTGTGATGGTTCTAATGATGGTTCTTATGATGGTTCTAATGATGGTTCTAGTGATGGTTCTTATGATGGTTCTTGTGATGGTTCTTATGATGGTTCTTGTGATGGTTCTTATGATGGTTCTTGTGATGGTTCTTGTGATGGTTCTTATGATGGTTCTTGTGATGGTTCTTGTGATGGTTCTAATGATGGTTCTTATGATGGTTCTAATGATGGTTCTAGTGATGGTTCTTATGATGGTTCTTGTGATGGTTCTTGTGATGGTTCTTATGATGGTTCTTGTGATGGTTCTAATGATGGTTCTAGTGATGGTTCTTATGATGGTTCTAATGATGGTTCTTATGATGGTTCTAATGATGGTTCTTATGATGGTTCTAATGATGGTTCTAGTGATGGTTCTTGTGATGGTTCTTGTGATGGTTCTTATGATGGTTCTTGTGATGGTTCTAATGATGGTTCTTGTGATGGTTCTTATGATGGTTCTTGTGATGGTTCTTGTGATGGTTCTTATGATGGTTCTAGTGATGGTTCTTATGATGGTTCTTGTGATGGTTCTTATGATGGTTCTAATGATGGTTCTAGTGATGGTTCTTATGATGGTTCTTATGATGGTTCTTGTGATGGTTCTTGTGATGGTTCTTGTGATGGTTCTTATGATGGTTCTAATGATGGTTCTAGTGATGGTTCTTATGATGGTTCTTGTGATGGTTCTTATGATGGTTCTTGTGATGGTTCTTATGATGGTTCTAATGATGGTTCTAGTGATGGTTCTTATGATGGTTCTTGTGATGGTTCTTATGATGGTTCTTGTGATGGTTCTTATGATGGTTCTAATGATGGTTCTAGTGATGGTTCTAATGATGGTTCTAGTGATGGTTCTTATGATGGTTCTAATGATGGTTCTTATGATGGTTCTAATGATGGTTCTTATGATGGTTCTCATCATGGTTCTTGTGATGGTCGGGTTATATATGTCTGTTGGGTATCGTGCACTTTGGGTTCTTTTCTGTTGAATTGTATTTAATTATTTTTAGTATTTTACATTTGTTATGTTCTTGCTGTTGTTTCTGTTCTTCTGTGTTTGGTTTAGTTTGTTCTTGTTTTTGCTGTTTGTCAAAGCACTTTGTAAACCTGTGTTTTTAAAAGGTGCTATATAAATAAAGTTATTATTATTATTATTATCTTCATCAACATCTTAAACAGCGCTAGAACTGATTCAACGTTCAGATACTCAAAGATCAAATCCACATCTTAAGTGGGATTTTTGTTTTATTCCAAAGAGACAGAGAAACATAAACATTCTCACATACATTGTTTTATTCTATAAACTAAACTCTGAATACAAGTCACACTTTTCATACCAGACTGCTGTCATTGTTGTTTTTATAAACCAGTAAATCAGGTTTTCATTAACCTCATGGTGTGTTTCATCAAAATGAGAATATTACCAGTCATGCTGTTGTTGACTGAGAGTGAACTTTAAATGAAAGAGGGCAGAGTAAACTAAAGCTTAGCGTTAGAGAATAATCTCCCCTCTGAACTCTGCTATTCTCTTTAAATTGAGTTTTTAATCAGTTTTAAATGAAAGCTGTTGTTTTCTTGAGTCTCAGCACTTTGTATCTTTCCTCTCAGACTCTGAATGAAATGTAAAACACAGAGTGCTCCTTTTGTTGCAGCGTCTGTTGTAATTATAAGTCATTTTCTATTTATCTTGTTATTAACACAAGTCTTGTTGTGTTTTTATTGTCTTCGCACAGTGAAACCAAAAGACACATTTCTCCCCTTTGCACACAAAAGGTAGACAATAAAGTGTTTTCTATTCTAAATGATGCATTTTCTTTAAACCTTTAAAGATTTGGGGCGCTGGTGGGGCAGTGGTTAGTGCGTGCGCCTCATGCATGGAGGCTGCGGGCCAGGCTCGAGTCCAGCCTGTGGTTCCTCTCCTGCATGTCATTCCCCACTCTCTCTCCCTGATTTCCAACGTCCTCTCTTTAAAAAGGTACAAAAAGCCCAAAATAAATCTTAAAAAAAAAAAAAACCTCAAAGATTTCAGCTTGACTTAGTCGAAGTCAAATCTTTTCTCTTCAAAGTGTCTGCTGCTACATCTGAAGCAGGAGCATGTCTGCTCACTCAACTCATTTTAATCTTCTCAAATGTAGCACTCTTTAAATGTTTTTTTGGTGTTACTTGTTAAACATAAATCAAGGTTCACTCACTCAGAACAGCCCCCTTCATAGTCTGTAGAGAAGCAGACCTGCCAGAGAAAGTGAACAGTGCCACCTGCTGGACAACAATGGTTTGACCTGAGATACAATATGTCAATATGTTTTTTCCCCAACATATGTATGATGCTGTTCATTAGTGTCATGGCTTCCTCTGAAGGAGCGAGCAGCGACGTGTAAAAATACGTTTCAGATCTTTAAAACCGGGAAACAAGACATTGAAAGAACGGGAGACAAAGTGAAGTTCCTCTTTTCTTTGTTCTTTATTACACATTAAATAGGAGTGGTGAGATTCATGGCAAAAAATAGACTCGTTTTGAGATCAGATCACCACTCGACACTGCCCACAACAGGTTGTGCTGTGAAGTGGTCATTCATTCACTTCCCTATAGACCTGGACCCAGACACACACACACTCTCTAGTCACATACACAGAGCGGAGTGGACCTCCATTAAAGCAACATTCATTTAGACACACCGACGAAATGAAGCACAAATTTACAAAATATGCACCTTTCAGTATCACAACTATACAAAGGTTGTTAAAATATGATCCAGGTATAAATGATACATTTCAGAAAATCAGCTGTTGGCACGCAATAAAGGAAGAGGAACATTTCAGTTAGACTACTTTGAGACAGTATTGTTCACAAAGAGGGGTTCCATAATGATCTGTTATTATCGACTTCATGAAAAAAAGAGGTAATAATAATAAACTGGGTCAAATTCATTAATCCTGAAAAGCATGATGAATAATAAGTAGATTTTTGTGTGTGGACCACATCGCTCCCTTAAGACAGCGTTTGTGTGAATTGTTTGAGCGCACAGGACGAAGCACACGTCGTCGTCGGTCTACCTAAAAAGTAGCACCTACTGCAAACATAAGAGGGCCAATCAAAATCCGAGGAGAGCAGCTTGTAAATAAGATGGAAAAAGGTGAAGTATTGTTTAACCCAGAGAGGGGGGAAGCTAATTTTTTTTTTTTTTTTTTTTTAGTATTCAGACCTTTTTTCTCTAAAAACCAATTTTGCGGCAATTATTGCCTCATTTCCACACATCAGTTCCAGTTACATCATCACCTCAATAAACAAGCTTTGAGAGAGCAAAATGACTAATTTCTGCTGGACAATCATCTCTGTTGAAAAGGCAGCCCCTCCAAACTATTTCAACACTTTAGGAAACTAATCTAAAAAAAAAAAAAAAAAAAAACTCTTTCAGAAGCAAAGGGAAGAATGTGAAAATCCATTTGGAACGACCTCTGTGACACCGAGAGGAAGACCTCCTGAGAGCGCTTTGAAGACGCTCTCTGCTGTCTGACCCCGTCATGAGAAAACAGTCGACAGCTTAGAAAACTGGACAAGGCATGACATGTGTGTGTGTGTGTGTGTGTGTGTGTGGCTATAGCTACTGGAAAAATCACAAATTCTAAACCTGCTGAACATGAATAAGCTGATAAAAAGGCTTCTTAAAGTTTCAATTTGATCACCTCGATCAGGAGGATGACAAGACTTTTTTTTTTTTGTCATAAAAGGCAATAAAACATTTTTTATCAGGATGAAAGAAAAAGCATCCTGTGGTTGTGCCTTACAGAACAACGAGGACCTGTGAGGTCAAAAAAAAAAAAGAAAGCTGTTGGACATCAGTTGTGACTTGGCATGAATCCCTGCTACATTGAAAGTGACTCTGGTCAAAACAAAACCAGTTTTGCTGCTAGTCCCTAAAAAGTGATCGACTGGTTTTTTTCTGATTCGGTTTTTAAATTGAAGTGGCAAATTTTCGTTTCTCACTTAAAGCAAAGTCCTGAATCCTTCCTATGAACTTGACGACTGAATGAATGTATGATATGGACTCGGGTCAGAGTTCCTCGTTTCTGACTCCACCAGAGGCAGTTGATGCAAAAACCCCCCCATGTCATGTTAGAACACAATGCATGCAGAAAAGAAGACAAACACAAAACGTCTCATGTAGGCAAGAAATCCCCACATAGCACAAAGCATCAACAAATTATTATTTTTTTTTTTGGGGGGGGCTAATTAGGGTGTTAACACATGGGGAGAAGAAGAGTAGAAGTTTGCATGCATACTTATATCAGTGACACTAAGTGAAGACCTAGAGACGGGGGACGTCACACAGTGGCTGTGACATTTTGGATCTCATCTGGCTGGGTGTTGGTCCTCTTTTTTAAGATTTGGAAATTGGGAGCAAAAATTCATTCTTTGGCATCCCAGACTTTAAAAGAGCACGACAGGACTTTAGCAGGTCATGACCTTTTTTAAGCAAAGGAAAAAAAAAAAAAAAAACAACAACTAAACAATTCAAATTGCGAATGAATTATAAGTGAAACAGGAGCTGTGATGCGATTCGTTCACAGCTCTGTGGTTATATAAAAAAAAAGAATTACCCAATCAAACATCATCATGGCTGTAGGACCAACACGTGTGGGCAACTGGCACTGAACTGAAAATAAAAGCTTATTGGTGTCCTCATAGCAAACGACATAAAGGCAGAAAAAGTGGGGGGGGGGGGTCAGGTTTTAGTATTCAATATGGTGGGTACTGAGAAGAGGCTAATAATTTAGTGTAATGTACAAAATGTATTACTGTAACTGTTCAACATAGTTTGTTTTAGTCTGTCTTGAAAAGGGGGGGGGGCTGTTATTCACATGAGTGTGCACTTTGTCTTGGACTTCTTTTTCTTCTTTTTGCCCTCCTTGCTCATCTTCTCCTTATGCTTCCGGATTTCTCTCACTAATGTGTAAAAGGCATCGTCAACGCCCTGAAAAATAAAAACACAAAGAGCACATTATTATGCTTACAGGTTTGTTATTAGAAACACCAGAACACCAGAAATCATAAAAAACAGACACACAGCCCAACAGCACTGGAAGAATGGTTTTTGAAGTCTGCAGTGATTTTCTTTTCATCCAAAGTATATATATATATATATATCCAATCTTTAATTTAAAATGGATATATAGTTTCAAAGTTTTCTAATATCAAAGAAACTAAACTCTATATTTTTTTTAATAAATTTGGTTTAAAGAAAAATCCTGACTCCAAAAATGATCTTGCCACTGAGTCATAGTCCAGTTTCCATCACGTTTGACAAAGTTAATGTACATCACATGACACAGTTTAAACAGAACATTCAGCACTTCTCCCTCTGACACAAACAGACAGTAGCTACAGACATATGAGCCACTTACTAATCCTTTGTAACTATGTGCAGGCCGTCCACACAAGTGAACCGTGAAATAAAAGATGGACCTGCATTCAGCACTTGGCAGTGATTGTAGTTTACTGATGCATGTTTGTTTTTTTAACAGTTTTTTTTTATATTCTACCAGCAGAGATATACAACAGAAGGTTTGCCTTCTGTTCAATCTCTTTAAACTAATTAACAAACGGTTTGAAGAGGCTCCTCCTGGGAAAAAATGCACAAAGTGGAAGAAGACTCTTCTGAGCAACAAATAAAAAGCAGAGTGGCACATCTTCCTCTGGTGAACAGCTTTGACTTTAGTCACAAAGCCAAGTGGGTGATTTTCCAAAAGCCTGGGGAAATTAAAATTAAGTTTATTAAAAGGTTGTTTTTTTTTTTTTACTTTCTGCTGAAGTTATCTTGAAAGATGTTTTCAAATAATTAGTGTTCTTGCTGAACAAATTTTAGGCTCCATGTGAATGCAGCTACTGTCTGTTGAAGCCTCATAAGGCAAGTAATCCGAGTACAAAAAACAGGTACAGTGCCAAATACTTGACAGTGAATCTGTAGGAGCTGCAGAGTGAAGAGCCTGAGGTCACGTCAGGTTTGTGACAAAAAAGAGCAGGAAAGGAAAGATCAGAGATGTGTGACTGCAGGAAAAAAAAAAAAAACGTTCTCACCAACAAACACACAATTTGCCAATTCCTTCGACCACTTCCTCATTAGAAACATTGAAATCCATGATTTGGTCCCAGAGTCACCACAATCTCCTTTTGATCAAACATGCTGGCTCACCAGCCCAGAACCCCCCCCCCCCAACATTTCTCCATGTTGATTTTAGCAGACTTCAGATGTTTTCACACTGGTACTGTAGTCCGGGTCGGGACCAGATTTGATTGAAAATTTGATCTTCTCAAACAGATAATTGATTTGATTAACTGTCAGAACTCAGCCCTTCTTTTATTTCAGGTGGCATTTTTAGTAATTTACTAAAACAGAGGGGGGGCAGGTACAATATTTATCTGGTGTATGAGGAGAATCAAATCTTTTAAATTCCTATGAAGTGTCGTTTCCTTCAATTTCATTGTTAACCCTCTGACCGCTTGAGGGAGAAGGGGGGGGGGGGTCTCAAACTTGATACTTCACAGACTAGAAAGTGTGAAAGCAGACTATGTGGGGATAGCCGGAGGGGAGAAGGACGATCAAATTTGCTTTCAAACTCAAGTAAATAAACCCAGTGTGAAAACAGCCTCTGATAATAAAATAAAATGAATCAGCCACGATACACAGAGTGGATGAAAAGAGAAGAAATCATCATCATCAGCCTCCTGTTAGAGCCTCACCACAGCCCTGACAGAAACCAGCAGGTTAGGCTTTGTGTTTCCCCATTAAGCACCAGCTCTCCTCATGTGTCCTCGTCCACCACACACACACACACACACACACACACACACACACACACACACACACACACACACACACACACACACACACACACACACACACACACACACACACACACACACACACACACACACACACACACACACACACACACACACACACACACACACACACACACACACACACACACACACACACACACACACACACACACACACACACACACACACACACACACACACACACACACACACACACACACACACACACACACACACACACACACACACACACACACACACACACACACACACACACACACACACACACACACACACACACACACACACACACACACACACACACACACACACACACACACACACACACACACACACACACACACACACACACACACACACACACACACACACACACACACACACACACACACACACACACACACACACACACACGGCAGAGCAGGCGCACGGCTGCATACACTTACCCCTTTCACATCACAACACACTTTTTAAGCTTGACACAGCGCGGCGTCTTTTCTTCCTTGCAGAGCTTATTGACCCGGTACAGCCTGATCTCCCGTACCAAAGTGTAAAAGGCATCTTCCACTCTCTGCAGTGTGAGACACAACTTCCCTCAATGTCATGGAATACAGGAGGACAAACTGGATGTGTTACAGGTTACAGATACACAAAGGAGCGACTTAATCTTCTAAATGAAGTGATAACCACACCAGATATCCATCCACCCAAAAAAAAACATTTTAAAGGATTAAGTTTCGCTCTAAAGTTTGAAAGCGTTTTGCTTCCTTTGGCAGGGAAAAGAAAAATGGCTGAAGTAAGATAAAGTTCTACTAGTGAGAGGTTTAAGAGGCGGAGACTAAAATGTAAAACAAAAAATCTTTTAAAAAAAAGTTTCCTGTGTTTTCCAAACAATCATCAAATGTGCAAAAATATCGACTCTTTACGCAAAACAGAAAAAAACGTTTCACTTTTGAAGATTAAATATTGGATTTACACGTGATGCTATATTTTCATCATGAATGTTTCATTGCGGAGTCCTAATAAACTGAAATAAGTAACCAACTTAAAAAAAAAAGTCTTTCCAGTTTACAGAAGGCTGCAACTAAAGAACAGTCTGAGCCCAGTTCAGCCTTAACTATTGATTCTCTTATAAAGAACTTTTTTTAAATCAAATTTTAGACAGAAATGAAGAAAGATGTTAATTTCTGCTCATCAGAACAAAACACAAGGAGCGCAGGAGTGACATACAAGTATTTTGTAAGATGTTGGTATCCAACACTTCTTTAATTGATTCTGTAATCATGTAAAAGGAAAAAAAAAGAATTATAACTGATATTTAAAAAAAAGGGTGGCTACTTCCTTCAGAAAGCTCAGTCTATCAAGATTGAGTCATTTTTTAAATCTTCATCTTAAACTGTTCAGTTTAATGTTGAAGACTTATCTTAAGGGACTATTCTATTCTTTAACACCTGAATTAGAAAGTCTGTCTAGAAGTTATGTTTTAGGCTTTTTGGACTTAATTAGATAAGACAGTTAAAGAGATTCAAACCCACGGCTGCCGTGATGAGGGCTGTAGCCTCTGCTCATGGGGTGCTAGGCTTTCTGGTGGTGCCCCTAGATTCTAAAGTATCAAACCTGACTGACATGATTTCCCCACAATAAGCGGATTTAGTTTGGGTTTATTTTGCAAAGAAACATTTCAAAATAAAAGTACTCTATAATGTTTTCCTTGACAGTCTTTGGGTCGGACAGGTAGCCTGTTTATACTCATGCTTGTATTGATTCCATGCTGAGGTGAGTGCAAGTCGCAACGATTTGATTAGAATCAACAAATTGAATTGACACCTTAACCAGAGAACCCAAAAGAAATAATATTTAAAAAATGAACGCTCAATGGACGGTATGGTTTTTTATAATGTAAACAGACATGTCTAAAGTCTAGAATGTAAAACCTCTCACAAGTTAAAGTAAAACATTTAAAGAACCTTCAATTTAAAAAAATCTAATTTGAGACTTTTTAAAACTTTTCAAGGATCCGTGGGAACCCTGTAAAGAAGTGTAGGTATTCAGAGCAAATTCTAATTAAGCATTTCACTGTATGTGGCAGATTCCAGGGGTCATTTTAGAGGAAATTGCTGAGATTTGCACAAATCTGTAAAGTCTGGGGATGCAGGAGACAGCTGCTCCCCCCAGCATCAGCAGCACAGTGTGGAGTGTGAATTAAACTCAGAAGGTCAGAATATGTGAACAGAGCTGTAAGAAATCAATCATTGTGTCATTACGCCCCCCCCCCCCCCCCCGCACCAGAAGGAGCCGTGATTCACCCCGGGTCAAAGAGACCAGGAAAGATGTGTTTACAGATCACTTTGTCAGCCAGTCAAGACACCTAAGGCCATGCTCACAACACACACACACACACACACACACACACAAACACACACACACCATTATAATGCCACTAACACCACCGCAGATCTTCCAGCACCCAGTAACAAGTCGGGCCCCCTGCTGAGTGATTACTGCCTGATTGTCCTTTTCATGCAGAACTCCTTGACACACATGTACTGATTTATAGTGCAGGATCCTGTGAGAGTGGCCCCAATGAGCAAATAATGTCATATACCCACGACAGAGAGTAGCATGCATTGATTCCATTATAGCCAATAAATTTAAAAAATGGAATTAACCAAAGAAGATTTAAAGGAGCACTATGTAGTGACATTTTTAAGTTGGAGAAGTGAAACAATTCTATGCTTTATTTTCTGAACTGAATACACAAACTTTACGCAGAGTAAAAAAGTGGATCCCTGGAACTCTGTTTGGAGCTAAAAAGCTACCAGGAGAGTTACGGTTTCACTTGACAGGATTAAGCCAGATACCGATTTGCTACTTGAACGGACAGCTGTCACTTCTGATATGCCGATCAGAGAATCGTATAAATGGCCAGAGCATGGCTGACTGCCTGTACCCCCTTTCAACACGTGGTTATAGAGCCACTTCCTGTTGACCTAAACGTCACAGCAACAACAAACTATCTGGCGGCATTCAAACAAAGATGGCGCACGAGGCGATGGACGTCGCTACAGCTACGTGCATTATTTATTTATTATTCTAATAATTCATATTAGAAGAACAGCAGATCTTTTGGCTGTGGCGATAAAAGCAGAAGGACGCTGTTTTCCGGCAACAACAACACTACTGTTTATTACGTCGTCTCCACTTCCGGGTGAAAGCACCGGCGGAAATCCTCGAGCATGCGCAGAACGCAAAATCCGATTACGATACGATGGCTGAGTTTACGCGCCGTTAGTTGGCCGAAGATGAACGACTTATCGAGGTGTTCTTTTCGATGATGAGATGTCCGTTATGGTCCGATGTAGGTCGGACTAAGATGTTTACATGCATTTTAAAAAGTCCAAACAGTGTCTGATACGATCAGAAATTCAAATATCTAGCGCCATGTAACCCTACTGAGTGATGCGGACCCCTTCTATAACTTCTTGTTAAGCATTTTATCTTCTCGCTGTGTTCCAGGGACCAAATGTTCCTCTGAGGACAGTTTGTGTGTAGAGTTATTAACATACACCACAGAATCTGAACACTTCTCCATCTTTCACATTTCTCTACCAAACCTCCACAGTGCACCTTTAATGATGGGCAGCGCATCGCCCGAGACGTTTCCCAGCAACATGATTAAAACATTGAAGCCACTGAATGTGAAACAAATCAACAGCACACAACTCAAGGGTTTCCCCCTTCTAGTGCCAAGGAAAGAAAGCTTTTGTGAGTGTCAACATTCCTATGAAACAGAAGCATTTGACTTTAAAAGTGAGATTTGCTGTGTCCCCCTCAAGCCGAGACCCGAGACCACATGCAGCCTCTCACCATCCAAACATGCGCCCGGACCTGCAGGGGAATACTCCAGCCTGCAGGATAGCAGCAGACTGACATGTTGATGTATGAGTGTAGAGGGCGTGGTCGTCTCCTGTAAGGACGCTCACCTGTCTGGTTTTGGCCGAGGTCTCAATAAAGGGAATGCCGTAGCTGCGTGCTAAATCCTGAGCCTGCTTGGTGTCCACTGTCCGGGACGGGAGGTCACACTTGTTCCCCACCAGCACCATGGGGACATCTTCGGAGTCCTTCACCCGCTTTATTTGTTCTCTGGACACAGACAACACGGATTTCATCAATCTATGATTATAATGTAATGGATTTCAACAGATAAAAAACATTTATCATCACATCAAAGGCTTCATATGTGATGTTTTGATCCAGCAGATGTCGCCCTTGAGCACCAGCATGAAACCAAAACAACTTGCGCTGCATTGTTGTGTTAGCATGCTAATGCTAGCGATCTTTATTATGCTCGTATCTTCACACTGCATGTAAATTTACCTGAAATGAGCGTGATCTAGAAACACAGTTAAGCAGTGAGTACAGTATGTTATTCTTCTTTTCTCTAGTCCCTCAATTAAACAACTTTTATACACGAGGGGAGGAGTCAGCCGGCCGTCCGGGCGATGTAAACAAAGTGAAGATAGGACTCTGAAAACATCACAGACAGTGGGACTCGGGTGTTACACCCATTGTAGACAGTCATGACTCACAGAGTTATTTTCAGAGGAGATACTTGATTTATATATTTAAGTGTGAAAAATCACATATAAAGACTTTAAATAATAAGAAATAAGGTTGTGTTCATTACTGACACTTACATAACAGCTTTTTTCTGCAGGTTGATATTTAAGTTTGTATATTTTACTACACTAAAGTACTTTATGAGAAATATATTAACATAAGCTGAGTCTGATCTCAACAAGAGAAATGTAAACTAACAATCATCCATAAGAGAATTTTGTAACAAAAAAATGATTTGCCATTGCAAGAAAACTGAAATGCAACTTAGCCCGTGTTAATCTTCACACCATTTTCTAATTTAGTCTCCTGACGAACATGTCCTTCATATTTAGTCAGATATTAGTCATTTCTTATTGATTTCATTTAGTCAATTAGTCACTGACTAAAATTGCACATCAATTGAGTTGATGACAATAGAAGATATTTTAGTCAACAAAATCAGACGCAAGCTTTTATTTTGATTATCAGAAGCTCCAGGGGGCGGGGCTTCACGGACCTGCAGGCGAGAAGCTCCAGGCCACACATTGTTGCACTCACCACACACACACCTTTGATGAAGTCTGCTATGGTTTACAGTGATTTTAGAACAGCTGAGGGTTTGTCGTTGAGAAATTATATTTAAATGCAACTTAGCGCTACATTAGCTTGATTTATTTTCAAAATCCAGCATGTCAAAATGTCATTAAACACACGGTACATATCAGTGAAGTGCAACTTACAAACCTACAATATTAAAATATATTTTACTTTATGTCATTCATTGTGTGTTTTTAAGCCATAATGAAAGACTGTAGAAAGCCGACAGAAAGTTCGAGAAGGAAAAACGACGAGCAGCAAGCGGTTCACGCCCTGGCCAGAATCAAACCGGGGTCACCGACACTTGATTGTCAGCACCTTGCACCCTCAGTGTCTCAGCTCACCTATAATGGTGGATGTCCTCAAAGGACTTGGTGTTGTTGATGGCAAAGACACAGAGGAAGCCCTCGCCTGTCCTCATGTACTGATCCCTCATGGCACTGTACTCCTCCTGACCTGCAGTGTCCAGGATGTCCAGCAGACACGTCTCACCGTCTATCACGACCTGCTTTCTGTACGAGTCCTGGAAGAGGAGGGGGAGGAGCCTGTCAAAACTTGTGTTTTAAGAGCGCTGATTCAACAAATCCCAGTTCAATCAAAATAATGAGAGCCGGATTTAGTGGATTATTTTAAAATGATACATCTGTTTAAACTTTATTATTATTATTATTTTATTTAAGCAGGTTGGTCCCATCGAGATTAAAAACCTATTTTTCAAGGGAGACCTGGCCGAGACAGACAGCAACAAAAACACAAAGTTACAGACAGAAACACAAAGAGAGACAAAGTACAATTTACAAAACACAACATTTTGGATTAAAACAGAAACATCTATGAGTCATATCTGAGAATCAGTTGTTCAAACAGCCGAGCTAAAACATCCACATCCTGTAGAATCTGCTTCCACTTCTTTCTTATTTTTTAAAAATGTACCTTAAATATCCAGTAGTATTAAAATGAAAAACTAATCTTAAGACTATGCCTGACTTCCTTAGAGTTCACTTTTAAAGTATCAACGGAGAGTTAGAAACTCATTTTGATTGAATTGCAAGAAAAAGCTTTTCTTTTTGTAACATTAAAGCAAAACATAATTGTGGTTTTTATTATTTTACATTTTTAAATTCTATTTTATATATTGTAATATCTTCTTATACTGTATTATTTAAGTTGCTGCTAGTTCTGCTTTATTTCCTTGTTAAAGCACCAATACACCAAGTCAAATTCCTTTATGTGTAAATGTACTTGGCAATAAACCCAGATTCTGATTCTGAAAATAAATAAATAATGAATTAAGGGAAAAGTAATGTTGCATAACCAGTGGCGATTCTAGAGTCTGTTGGGGCATAAATCCATGGGGGGCCCCTCCACCCAGCATTCATCACCATTTTGTCTGCCAGTTTCCTTAGCATTTACTCGTCTTTCTCTTTACTCTCAGACGCATAATTCTTCATTTCTTTCTGTGACTTTCTTTGACAAATGTTGTTTTTTCAAAGTAAAAATGCAATGCTACACAGCAGGGAGTGCTGTCAGACGGGGACCCCTGAGGGAGGTTTCCTACGGTCATTGCAAAATTTGCACATTTTTGACCTACTGCTGTGGTTTAAAGTTGGTAAGAACATTTTTTTCTAAAATAATAATAATGGTGGTGATGATGATGATGAAGTCCCAATTTCCATTGAAGCACTCAAGCTTTCCTCTCACTGATGGTCCCATTAAGTTTGATGATGCAACATAATAAATATCTTATCCAGTGAGATGTTTAAGATGTGTACCCTGGATTTAAATCCTCTTTCAAGGAGCCTGAACCTGCCACAGCACAACACTAACTGCTTTGACAAACAAATATAAAATTGAACAGTCAATGGGAAAAATGGAATCAATATCAGTTCTGTACCGTCTACCAATTAAATGTGTGTAATACATGATATCTGTTGCTTTTGTTACTTCGTTATCTGTATTATTCAACTTTACTTTTTAAAGCTTAGTCTGGGATTAATTTATTAAGCTAAAAAGATAAAAAGGGGTATGACTGGATAAGTTATTTAACTTGACTGGTTAAGGAAAAATAATCACTACAGAAAGTATGCTTTTATTGTAATGTATATTTGTATTTTATTTTTAAAACATATTCGAAATAAAAATAAATGAAACCAAATGAAATAGTGAGGCTGTGTTCACTCTGCATGGTTTGTCCCCCTGAGAAGCAGGCCAGCAGCAGACACACACACACTCACAGACTTATTAAAAACCTGTTTGGTTTCTTTTTAAGACTTAAACCAGAAGAACCTGCTGCAACTCCTTTTTTTAAGAGAAGTTTAGCATTGTACCAAAATACATACACAAAAAAAAACATGGAAAAACAGTCATGGACTAGACAGACACATAGATACAAACATGCAAAAAGTTGTTTTTTTACCTCGATGGTGGGGTCATATTCATCCACAAAGTGATTCTGGATGAGTTGAATAGTAAGAGCGCTCTTGCCAACACCACCAGCTCCCACCACTACCAGCTTATATTCTGTCATGATTCACCTGCAGGACCAAAAGAGAGCACATTACAACTCAGACATTTCCACAGACACAGACGGCTACCTGGCACAGAAACATCGGAGCCTTAAAAGGAGAGGCTTAGAAGTAAGAGTTCTCAAATACTTCAATTATAAACAACTAACTATCTGTACCTACTGCTCTTCATTTCTAACTTTTCTGGGACAGATGTGTCGTCCTCAGGATTGACAGACTGGGAAAATGCTACTTTATGCCTGATGTCAAAAATATCCCCTCAACTCATCTTTAAATAACACCATAGGAAAATTCATACCATCCTGCTTTTTCTTTTTTGCTTCTCACTGGGATAATGCCCAATTTAGGATAAGAAGCAGAAAAAAAAACTTTAATCAACACACAATATGATGATTCATCTGCAAGAAAATAAAAAACTGCTGCTAAACTCAGGAGATTAGATTCTGAAATTCTGATGAATCAGCCCTGATAAATGTTGATTAAGGAAACTATTTGATTTAAATTGGCTGACACCAAACTAATAGGCTTCATAAATTAAAAAGTATTTATCCTTAAGAGGAGTTGTATGATGACAATATTCAGGGGGCTGGATGAGGTTAGAGAGATAAAGATGGTCATATAATTCTCTGTAATCAAATGTCTAAATCCAGCAGCACATTCTGGGCTGTTCTTTGGGTAGCAGCCACACACACAACAACAGAAACTATCCCCAGGCAGAAATCTATGACATTACATTAAGGCTGCAGAATTGACAGGCGACTAGGAGGCTCTGTCCCGTCTGCCTGTCTGTCCCGTCTGCCTGTCTGTCCCGTCTGCCTGTCTGTCCCGTCTGCCTGTCTGTCCCGTCTGCCTGCTTTGTGGAATGACACCCATCAATAGAGGCAGCTGGCCTTTTCACAAGTTACAGTACAAACTGCTCACAGCTCTGCACAGCCTGCAGTCAGGGTGGAGCTCCACTCAATAACATAAGCCTTTTCTAGTCAAACAAAAAAAACAGAATGTGGTTTGATAGGTGTTTGGCTAACAAAGGTTTACTTTTACTACGCTTGTTAAGAGTTCTCAACACCTGAAATGGTCATGTTCTATGTTCCCTATGTCAATACTGTCCAATTACAACTCTGTTTTTGCACATTTACATTTATTCTTTCATATTTAAGACTAGTAATGCTAAATTAAATCCTGGTTGTATATATTCACATTCTTAGTTTTTATATTTTTAGTGCTTATTTACTTTGTATTTAATATTATATTATGTTTAAATTTGTTAATATTGTGTTTTTTGCTCATTTTGTGTATTTGGATAACCTGCTGCTGTAACGCCACAATTTCCCAGTTTGGGATCAATAAAGTAATTCTATTCTATTCTATTCTATTCTATTCTATTCTGTTCTACTCCACCCAGCAGTGTGTGATTTACACACATTACAGAGAGGCTGTTCTGTCCAATAGTGAAACTAAATATTATCAGTAAAATCATCATTATCATCATTATCAGCAGATAAAGAGTGCTGATAAAAGTCACAGCCAGCTTTTGAAAGTTTGTCCACCACATGCTTCTCATGCCTCATATGAATTGAATACTATCATGTTTTATCTTACTGGGTAGTGAAAGTCTGGATTACAAGTGAAGCTAGATTACAAACAATGTGAAATGGAGATACAGAGATTATAAAAGGTGGAACAATAAGTAAACTTCTTTCCACACAGGGTCGTTTGTAGTAGAATTACACAACATGACAGTTTAGTGTCTGACACTGTGGTGAAGTTATGACTGGAATTACGTTGACATCACCTTCAGGACATTACATATCCTCCTTTTACTCACTATAAACTCCATTTTCCAACAATTAAAAAACACCATTAAAACCAACAACACCACCATGAAGACTACTGGGCGGCCATGTTTATTTTAGACAACTTGGTAAATGTTTTTGTCACTTTGGTGAATTAGCCGAGGTTAAAAGCAGGGCCTCTCAACACACACACACACACACACACACACAAAGAGCTTAAAACGGGGAGGAATTTGATTTTAAATCCACTGCTGTGTGCTCGCAGGGTTGCCAGGTTGGGTTTCGTGAAACCCTCTGGAGCACTATGTTTAAATAACCGGGGCTAACTGTTAGCTGTTAGCTGACAGGCTAGCACGGGAGGTCGCTCAAAGCTAGTTAATATAATGATATTTACAACGATATCTCATGAATACAACATCGTCTGCACTGTGTTTTCGTTAGGAAT
This sequence comes from Labrus mixtus, assembly GCF_963584025.1. Lineage (NCBI taxonomy): Eukaryota > Metazoa > Chordata > Actinopteri > Labriformes > Labridae > Labrus > Labrus mixtus. The sequence goes on along the minus strand of NC_083615.1, from coordinate 718,181 downwards.
TTGTAGCATTCATTAAAAAAAGGGGGGGGGGGGGGATGGTGCAGGGTTTGGAGCCCCAAAAGGTCTGCACTGCAGGGCCAGACTTTAGCTTCACAAACTGGGCGTAGCTTCCACTTACACCGAAACAAATACTTCAAATATATATTAATACTGCTCAGTGGTAAGACACAATATCATATCTGAGAAATTAGCAGCACAATATAGCATAAACCCCCCCACAGAGCGGAACACACATCCATTTGTTTTACCTTTTAGCGATGTGTTTGGAGTTCCGCGTCCGAAAGAAGTCAAGCTGATAATCCTCTGCTTTCACTCGATCTCTGCATTTCCTATTTCACTCCAAAACGTCTTCAGCATGTAAAGTCGGTCTTACCTCGTCTCGGAAGCAAAGCAGGGGAACATGCAGGGGGGAAAAAGTGGACAATTTAATCGATTGAACTTTCCATTTGATCCGGCGTTGTTCGGCCTTAGCTGCTCAGGTTTGGCCTCCTGTACTCGAATATGGGCGGATACCACCGGGACGCACTTTTACCCACAAAGCATAGCACGGGATTTTAACCGGTTTGGGGAATATTTTTTTAGACCTCGTTTTTTGCAATTTGAGCATTAATATGCTTTGTTTTGTCTTCATAAAAAAGATTTTGAATGCTTAATTTATTCCCACAAATACATGAAGCCTTCCTCCCTTCCTCTGCAAGTAGCCTAATCTAAAAGCTGTATGTGAAATGTTATAGATTATAATATTGTTTTTCATCAGATAGTATTCTTAATTAATGCTTTTAATAAATCACATTCATTCTAGTAACTCTTTGGGTCACATGGTTCAGTTTAAGGACGTCTCTTCTCTCTCTGTCGTGCTCTCCTGCTGCTGCCCTGCTGTAGAGTCAACAAAGCCTAGGGGGCGACTCCTCTTTATATAGGCTCTAAATATAACCGAGCTCTGCTGCAGGGACGTCATTCCCAGGCAAAGGAAATGATTTGGCAATCTCTTGTCAGTTTTCCAAAGCGTTCACTGGGATAGCTCTTGCGCACTGTGTTGTGCATATTACACTTGCAAGGCTCGCATCAAAAACAAAGAAGCAAAACTAAAACAGCATCATGACTTAAAAATGAAAAAGAGAAATGCAAAACATTAGTCCATATTTTATACACTTTTAAAAACGTGATTGTTTTAGTGCATGGGTGCGTTTGTGGGACCCTTTTTAAAAGACGTGCTATTGGTATTGGACTGACGCGATCCATGAAATCTTACAGCCATAACATATAGTAACTAAGAACCATAGATGAATAAAGAGGAGCAAAATGACACTCTAGTGCAAAAAGATTTAACACAAAAAGAAAAACACCATTTTGACTTTACGCAGCAGACACGCTAGAGGTCACTATTGACTTAATGCCTGGCACTTCTCCAAGTTTAACAGTCCCTAATTAGACCACAGCTGACTTCAGGGATTTTTTAATTTCAATTCTCTTTAATGTCTATTAAATGGATCCCACGTCATTAAATACTGAGAGGCCTGCAATTAATTAATCAAAGATATTTATGAGCATTCAGCTCATGTGTTATTGTGTGCAGAGCTCAAATGTTGATTTGACATTTATGTGACTGAAAATATATACAAACAAAACATATTCCTTCCGTTTTTTGGCTTTCTTTTCTCTCGTCTCAAATAATTGCAAAGTGTTGCAAATAACTTTATTCAGTTGTTGTTACAATTGCAAAATAACAACAACCAACAGATAGGTTAAATGAGTAGAAAAGGAGGACCGGTGTGTGTTAATATTCATGCAGGCAGCAAAATCATGACAAATATACAGAAGAGGATTAGGGCCACTGAAACAAAAAACATTTGGTTCTGATTTTTTTTTTAATTCTGACTTTATTCTCAGAATTCTGAGATTAAAGGCTTTATATGTGATGTTTTGATCCAGCAGATGTCGCCCTTGAGCACCAGCATGAAACCAAAACAACTCGCGCTGCATTGTTGTGTTAGCATGCTAATGCTAGCAATCTTTATTATGCTCGTATCTTCACACTGCATGTAAATTTACCTGAAATGAGCGTGATCTAGAAACACAGTTAAGCAGTGAGTACAGTATGTTAATCTTCTTTTCTCTAGTCCCTCAATTAAACAACTTTTATACGTAAGGGGAGGAGTCAGCCAGCCGTCCTGGCGATGTAAACAAAGTGAAGATAGGACTCTGAAAACATCACAGACAGTGGGACTCGGGTGTTACACCCATTGTAGACAGTCATGACTCACAGAGTTATTTTCAGAGGAGATACTTGATTTATATTATATTTAAGTGTGAAAAAAAATCACATATTAAGACTTTAAAGTCAGAATTTTAAAAAAAATCAGAACCAAATTTCTTTTTTTCAGTGGCCCTAATCCTCTTCCGTACAAATAGAAGTTACAAGGATGTTAAAGCGTTCATTTCACACTCTTAATGGATGTGTTGCCTTTACTGGCAGACAGGACATAGCCGACCAATAATTAATTCTCACTTCCACCCGCACTAAAACAGTCTACATTTATGTCACTCCTGTACAGTTTGCATCTTAATATTCTTTATTGTCACTTTATTTAAACTTTAATGTTAGCCTAACGTATCACTTAGATTGAAGCTTGAATGCCTTTAAAATCGTACATGTTGGTGGTAAATCTATACATTAAGTAAAAGATCTCTGCATTAGCACATTAGTATTTGTGTAAAAATTAATAAATACACCAAAGTTTACAAAAAAGTAATACTCTATTGACAGGTGCTCTTACAACATATTTGAGTTATAATTATAAACAACAGAGTTCGTAGTGACTCTTACTGGAATGGTTACATGGAAACATGAAACATTGGAAACTTGTGGTTTCTCGATAAGCTGCTATGGAAACAGAGTATAATGATATCATTTGAGAATAAAGATTAAAATAGTGACTCATGAGAGACTTCATGTTCAGAGAGTAAAACAGTAATCCAGCTGTGGTCCAGACTCGATGACTCAAAGCACTTAAACTTTTGATTTCAAATCCCTCGTGTCATGGTGGATAAACCAGAATTCTTAGAAAAGGCCATTAGAGACAGGACAACATCAGATGACAGTTTATTTCATCAGACAGAAAAAAACGTATAATTCAGTCACAAGAGGGCAGTAAGCCTCCGTTTACACACCAAGCTGCTCTTGTTGTTAACTTCTGTGTTTTCAGGAAACATTTTGTCAAGTGAATTGAAGAAAGTATTGTTCTTTTTTTTTTCTCCACAACAATGCACATGTGTATAGGACCTGTGTGTGTGTGTGTATGCATGTGTGTGTTTTAAGTTTTAATGAAAAATAATGAGTTCATAAAAGACACAAAAAAACTGTTTCCCATTACATTCTTTCATAATGTGTAACCAAAAATCTAATTTAGCTATTTATTATAACTCTCCCTAACCTTTTGTAGTTTCTTCATTTAACATAGAACATATATTTTGTGGTATCCTCTGTGTATAATCTGATGTTTCTCTGTTTATTGTTTTTCTATATTGTAATTATGATACATGATAGGATAGATATTTTAGCAGCAACATTTTTATTTCAAGTGTCCGGCACATATAGGACGATTGGAAACTATCTTCACTCTAACAACAGATCACCTTCATTACATCTTGTTGTTGTTTATAAGCCGGACTTTCAACTTTTCTGATTCACTGGAATATTTTCAACAATTCTTCAATTCACTTATCAGACTCTTTTATCCAAAGTGACGTACATCAGAGAGTAAGAACAACACAAGCAAGGATCTAGAAAAAAGGGAACAATGTCAGTAAGAGCAAACGATCAGCTTTGAGTCTGATTGGACACACAGGTGCTGACAGGAAGTGACCAGAGGCAAAGCACAACATTGAGGGCAGTTCTTGAGAGCTCTAATCAGTATAGAAACCATCTTATAAGTCGTCGTTATCAAACAAAAACCATCGTCATTACCATCATCATCATCAATAATATGGAGACCATCATCATTAAGTTAGTAGGTATTCATGAAAGAGCTGGGTCTTTAGCTTTTTCTTAAAGGTGCAGAGGGACTCTGCAGATCACATGGAGTTTGGAAGTTCATTTTCAGCTATAGAACAAAGAGAAAACACTTGTGCAGCTTCAAATGTCTACGAGTGGAAAGTACTCAAGTGCCTACTCAAGCTCTAAACTCAAAAATAAAAATAAAAGTAGCCTATTGTACACCCATGAGTATCTTCTGCGACAGGTAAATTGTGTAGCTTACCTTAAACCCAATTTGCATTTTTAGTAGCCTATCTACAGATCTAAAATAACAGTATGCCATCCATAGCATATAATGTGTCACTTTTGTTTTCTTTCTCTCTTCTTTCTACTTTGATTCTTCTTCTCTTTCTCTTAATTTAATTTCATTCTTTCATTTTATATAACTCATTTGTTTGTTTGCCTTGTTATCTAAAGATGTTAAATATCGTAGAGAAAGGGAAGAAAACCTTGATGGAGGGAAACATTTATGAATTTATGTAACTCAGATCCAAACTACTTTAAATAAACTGTAAAACATGTTTCTGTGTTGTAAGAGTTATTTTTTAGTATTTCCACATCACTGGGGGGACACAACCTTTTTGACACCACACCACTTATAAAAATGTAAAATATTGTCATCCTTATGTTGAATATAAAATATGTGTACTGTATGTTAAGACATGATGACAATAAAAAGAAAAAATGAATATATATAAATATTTTGAAATTAGTAGTGAGCTGTAAAAAAAAAAAAAAAAAAAAAAAAGCTGAATTATCTGAATTGAGTAGCCTACATGTCATGTTTAAAAATGTCATAATGGGCTTACATTGTAGAAGCTACAGATGTAACAGAAACTCTTAATGGTCATGATGAAATGTCCTGGATGTGTAAAAGTTGGCTGTAGGTAGCCCCCCCCCCCCCCCCTCTCAGGGTTTTGCAGCTTTAAACAGTCCACAATGCCTTGCGGTGTCCCAGTTCCAATGCCGTGTATTTACCAGCAGGAGTAATGAAACGGGGGGAGAGGGGCTTTTTCTTCCGCAGCCTGCTGGAGAGACCGCAAAAGACTTAGCGCACATTCAGGACAGATAAACTTTCAGAGTGTCGAAACGTGACTTATTCGGTTTTTTTATTCGGTTTTTTTGTCGCCTTGATTCTGTTTTTGACCCGGCAGTCAAACGAGACTTTGTCGCAGTTCGTGGGAGTGATTTACTGGTTCAGTGCTGAAGAAGGAAACATTGTTTGCGGAATTGACGTCTTTACCTGATGTGCATTAAGGATACTCTTAACTTCACTCGGGAGAGGACACACACTACGTTGAATCCTCTGAAGGTAAGAGCATTAGAAACAGAGCTAATAATAGCGTTATGCTGCGGCTGAGCCCCGGTGTGGTGACCGGGGGAGGCGGAGATAACGGAAACATTTCTGGAGTAGAAGTTCGGCTACTCTCTGAGCCCGTTATCGCCATTAGCTCCTCCTGCCCAGTCCCCCTCTCCACACCAAGAAGTGGAGGCTGTAGAAAGGAGAATGGATGGTGCTATCTGTCAGGATGTTTGGTGACAAAACACCAAGCTAACACAGCAAGAGCCACATCAGATAACTTGAGTCATAAGAGTGTTTGAAAAGGAGGTTCTCTTGTTGTTTTCATCCATAAGGGCCAAATGTTTTCACTTAGACATGATAGCCTTCTCTGAGCTGGCTCAAACTGTTGTCTTTCTTCAGGTCAGGCAACTTCAGTATGGCTACCAGAAACACTCTCTTATGGCCTCAGTAAACATATGGTATAGCCTATAGTCTTTATATAGCCTAAAACACATTTAGTCTATCTTTTTTAAAGCCTCAGTGCTGTACTATACTTCTACACACAAGGTGAAGCTGAAGCAACCTGTAGAGTGGTTGAACTCAGCCAAGGTTTGTCTTTCAGTCTATATGCATTGTGACTTTCTTATGTAGGCCCTAATGGTGTTACAGCTTTCTGAATGTTCTGCACCTTTAAGAAAAAGCTAAAGACCCAGCTCTTTATGAATACCTACTAACTTAATGATGATGGTCTCCATATTATTGATGATGATGATGGTAATGACGATGGTTTTTGTTTGATAACGACGACTTATAAGATGGTTTCTATACTGATTAGAGCTCTCAAGAACTGCCCTCAATGTTGTGCTTTGCCTCTGGTCACTTCCTGTCAGCACCTGTGTGTCCAATCAGACTCAAAGCTGATCGTTTGCTCTTACTGACATTGTTCCCTTTTTTCTAGATCCTTGCTTGTGTTGTTCTTACTCTCTGATGTACGTCGCTTTGGAGAAAAGAGTCTGATAAGAGAATTGTAGAATGAAGATTTGGCTGTAGAGAATCACCCAAAATAAATGTTGCCACTTTTTTTTGTTGAGGCTGCTGCTGTAAAAAAAACCCATTTCACTTCTGAGTGTGTGATTCAGCACCAGATGATGTTTTAACAAACCGCTGTAACATGTAAACCCATAGACCAGAGGCCCCACTGTGCTGCCCCGCTGCAGGAGCCCCCCCCCCCCCCCCCACTGGCTCCTATAAGCCTGCCAGTGAGCAGTGAACATGGCAAGTGAACAAAGGCGGCATTATTGCTGCGGCTGAACGTGACCATCCAGATGTTGCAGCTCTTGCCAGCACTGACCTCTCAAATGAGGTCCAGGACCTAATGGTTTTAATGTGAGCCAGGGAGGAGAAGAAGAAGGAGGAGGGCCGGCTGCAGGGGCAGGGGCCACTGGAGAGCTCTCAGGACCTGAGGCTGCAGTCTGTAGTGTGACGGGATGTGGGTTTAATCCTAGACGCCGTGACCTAAAGATTTGGGAGTAAAGTTCTGAAGCAGTCCTGAGGAAAGCTTGACCCTGCTTTGTGTATATTTTGGGTTTTGCTTTGAAGCTTTTAGGAGTCGGAAAGCAACATTATTTCTTCTTGAATCTTAATGAAAATTAAATTGAATCAAATGCATCTGCTGGGAATAACCACCACTATCTTTTAGCGTTTGAGTGAGTAATGGCACAGTGTTTCCTTTAATTGCTCGTTAATTAACACTCATCTATATTGCAGACGCTAAAGGTCTCAGAGGACACTAAATTAATTGAGAGAATGTAAACACTGTGCATACCAGATGCTTTTAGAAAGTGAAGGACAGAGTAAAAAAAAGAGTCTGTTCAACTCCGTACTCTGTTCTTAATACTTAATACTTGCAGGCTGTTTTACTACATCACAAGTTGTCATATGTCATCACATGTTTTGTTCATCCTGACACATTTTTATATATAGTTTTTTAAACATACAAGAATACACACAACATGAAGTAAAATAAAAATAAATAAAAATCCAAAGAAAAGGTACAAAGAGAAAAAAGATAATTAAATTAATTCTTTTGCTACTCTCATAATTTAATATAATTTAATTTACATACCTGTTATTATTCCACTTTATCTGTTTCCTTTATCCATTCACTCCAGTAACACATGAATTCATCTTCTCTGTTTCTTAGCCTATATGTAATTCTTTCCATTTCTTTAATATCTTCCACTGTTAACTTCCATGCATTAATAGACGGGGGGGGGGTTATCATCCAGTTCCCCAGATTTTTCAATAAACTGTGTTTCACTTACTGGTCTTTTAAATGGTTCTCAACCTTGAACTCCAGCATGGATGAAGTTTGTTGAAGTGTCATTGTTTAACAGATCACAGAATAGACGGACCCTTAGTGCGCCTTGTCTCTTAGTCATGGCCCGTTGCATTCTCGCAGCACAGGAATGCACATCCTGACTGTTATCAGATTCCTCTCCACAGGATCAAGACCTGCAACAGGCCGCAGTCTTTGCCCTGCAGTCTCAGCGTTTACATTTGCAGAGGGTGTCGTAGACGGGGCAAGCTGGCAAACTGATGTTGAGGAACTTCTTTATCTGGTTCCCTTAATGTTTAACCACATGAGGACCATCTTTGCATTCATCCTAAACCTTTTGCCACCCTGATGTGTTTTAATCCCCTGGGATTATAATGACCTGTACCACTTGATGACAGGAAGTGAACGCTTTCCCCAGTTACTTCCAACCAGTGCATCCACAATAAACCAGCATCTCTGGCTGCTGGATCCATTTCACAACAGATCTGTTTCCAATTACAGGAGGGGATAAATTGCTGGTAATTACATGTTGCGCTACAGGGAGCACAATTTGAATTAAAGTTTGGTTAGCAATAGGCTAAAAAGGCTTAAGTACTCGAACAGACTATAAGCAGTCTCCCATTGTCTTTAATTAAAAGCAGATTGGGGGGGTTTAGCATGTCAGAAACCTTCTACTACATTCTAGTAACTTGGTGTAGTCGCCTTTTAAAACTTTCAATAACCAAACAAACATGTCCTTCTCCAAATGAATGAATCAATCAATTTTTATTTGTATAGCGTCAACTCATAACAAGTGTTATCTGGAGACACTTTACAAAAAGCAGGTAAAAGACCTTACTCATTGTTATGTTACATAAAGCAGGTAAAAGACCTTACTCATTGTTATGTTACATAAAGCAGGTAAAAGACCTTACTCATTGTTATGATACATAAAGCAGGTAAAAGACCTTACTCATTGTTATGTTACATAAAGCAGGTAAAAGACCTTACTCATTGTTATGTTACATAAAGCAGGTAAAAGACCTTACTCATTGTTATGATACATAAAGCAGGTAAAAGACCTTACTCATTGTTATGTTACATAAAGCAGGTAAAAGACCTTACTCATTGTTATGTTACATAAAGCAGGTAAAAGACCTTACTCATTGTTATGTTACATAAAGCAGGTAAAAGACCTTACTCATTGTTGTGTTACATAAAACAGGTAAAAGACCTTACTTATTGTTATGTTACATAAAGCAGGTAAAAGACCTTACTCATTGTTATGTTACAAAGATCCGGCCTATCCATCATGAGCACTTTAGCAAAGCAGTAAAAGTTACAGTGGTAAGAAACAACTTTCTTATTAAAAGGCAGAAATCTTCGGCCGGATCCCCGGCTCATGACGAAACAGCCTTCACAGGTCTAGACTGTGCCGGGCTTGGAAAGGGAGAGGGGGAGAGATGGGGTAAGATGCAGGAAGAGGGATAGGGAGCAAGGGGGTGGGGGGTGGGCAAATGGCAGCCTTGCTTCCTTACAGAACAATGGTCTGCACGGTTAGATACATAGAGAGCAGGGTGTTATATCTTGTATTTGTAGAGGTAGTGTTTGTGGAACATGAGGCTTCTCCTTGACAATCCTGTTTCTCAACGAGGTTCAGTTGATTCCCTGCAGGCTTCCTCCTGATTCAAGCTCAGTCTTTGTTTTTCATTCAATGTAATGAATGCCCATCTTTGTTTCCCTCGATCCCCCCTTACTTCTTCTGCTGCAGGACTCTCAGACCAGCTTGTGATGCTCGACAGACTGTGAATCCTCAAACAAAGCTCATACAGTAAAAAAAAAAACCTCCGACAGTATAGTATTTAATCAGGGTGTACATTTACACCCACACGAGCATATGGAAGGTTGTTTACTCCAGCAGCAAGTTGAGGCCATTTTTCCTGCCAGCTCTGTACGCTCCTGTAGGCCTGGAGAAGAGTCAGCAGCAGCAGCCGGGCAGCCAGGCTGCTCACTGCTGCTCACACACCTCACTGCTCTCCCAGGGATTCATCTTGAGTCTACACTGCTTAAACCAACATGAGGCCAAAACAAATGCCATGGGGAGTTTGGGATTTTCTGGAGTTGATCATCTTTTTAACCGAGCTGAAGTAGAATTCTGGATATTTAAGCCCTCCTCTCTGGCAGAGGACGCGCATGCACAAATCAGGGAGTGGGCATCTCCCCAGACTGAGGCTTTGACAGGCTGGAGGAATGGAGCCTGCAGAGCTCAGGATGGCACGCTGCCCCACACCACTGTGCCTGTATCATCAGATGGGTATTCTGGGTTAATGTTAATGAATAGAAATGTTACAAGCCTTGACCAGAATGTGTATTTACCTTCTGAGTCCTTTCTAGCTCGTGCAAGGAAAAGAAGAGATGCTCAGCTTTGTTTGGACATGTTTCCTTTTTTCTTTTATTAATCTGAAGACGATTGATTGTGCCACTATTCTGAATCAAAATGTAGTATACCATATTGCACTGAGTGCTCCTACTCAGAGTTGCAATAGGTAATATTTGAAGCACTTCCCCTCCCCCCTCCAGTGTATAAAACTTTCCCCCTGACTGATCCACTCATGTGCTTTGCATCAAGACCTACTCTGTCCATATTTCGGTTTCCACAACCCTCCAGAAGAGTTTCTAGTTTTTTGCAGTCTTTTGGGTCAATGCAGTAAAATCTTGCAGTCTACTTTTTCGTGGAACTATTTAAATGAGCCTCTATTACTTTCAGCCCTCAATGCCACGCAAGGGCAGTGTGCGTGCACCTTCCACCGGCTGAGAATAAAGTTATGAAGAGCAAGGCTTCAGACAAAGTGTGATACTCAAATACTAAACAAATGCAATGGATCCGATCACACAGTGTGTTTGTGCTCTGAAGTCTGAGTTCTCTTAGTCGCTGAAAGTGCCTGAGGATTTCTTTTGTCTGTTTTTTAGAGCTACAAACATTAGTTAATGAACTGTTTGGCATTAATCAGAAAATATGTTAAAGAACAAATGTCATACATTGCTGATCCTTTAATTCAGAAAAGTCATTTCTCATTAATTTTCCAAAAAGTGAGGATTGGTTTTTCTTAGTTTTAGTGTTTGTTTTTTTGGACAGTTTGGCAAAACCATCCATTATGTCACTGTGGTGTTGTTGATCTTTATCATGAAGTTAACAACAAATTAACCAACTGACAAAAGAGTCTCAGCTCTTATCTGTTCACCGTATTTAACAAACATTACTCTTCAGCTCTCTCTAATGTCTTTACCATATTTAGAAAAGCAGTTGGTCGAGGGAAGGACAGGCTGGTGTGGGGTGACTTTGTGAGCGTGGACAGGGAATATTGGGGATGGGGGAGGTGTAATTGGTGGGGGGGTTGGCGAACAAAAGGACCTTTTGACTCAGCAGTGTAGTTGCAGTGAAGGTTAGCTCCATGGAGAGAGAGTGATAGAGATCAGGGGAGATGCCATTCATTCTCTGTCTGCACGCTGTCCTTGAAGGACGTTTTGAAGGATGTCTCACCCTCGATCGGTGTTTCAGAGACGGTGACAGTATCAGTCGTTCACATTTTCAATAAGTGCTTTGAAAATAAGACTGGATGTGATTAACCAGATGACATTAGCATATCTGTATTGTGACAGTGCTATAAGGCAATCTTCCAATAATCATTATTTCAGAAGGAACTTCAGAAGACGATGTCATGTATTTTCCTGTGTTGGTGTTCATATCCTAGAATTCAATCCTATAGGGACCAAAGCATTCTACTGTGATGACTGTGTGACAGAACAGTGGCAATAACTGAGAAAACCTACAACACTCCCTTATGTAACACTTCTTCAGCTCTCCCGTTTCATTTTTTAATAACACTTTCATGCCTTCTCTCTGTTTCCCTCGCTGTTCCCCGTCCTCGATTTGTCACTGACTTAATCTTCCTGCTCTGTCTTCGACGCTTCTGGGTAATTCTCTGTACAAAAGCAGGAACTGGACCTGGGAAAAGTCTACTGGCAGACCCTTCCTGCACCCCCCCAACAGACATGTACCTATTCATAGCAAAGAACAGAAACAAGAGTGCGATGGCCAGCTGGTCCTGGCAGTGTGGCTGTAACAGTCCATATGAAGTGGACACTGACAGACTCTCCTTTATTCATGAGCAAGACTACACTTTGTACGTTCTGCTTATTTCACTACCTGTGTTAGTAGATCTTACACCAGGTACAAGAAGTGTGTCTGTTACACACACACACACACGTGTTATGACCATGTCCTTGAGCACATCCTGACTAACTGCTTCCTGTTTTCCTTTTTGGTTTCCTCCCCAGTGAAGCGGCTGGAGGGGGCTTCAGCTGCCCTGCACCACTGGAGCCTTCAACGATGTCGTGGCCAACACATCACAACCGGCCCCCTTGCTTCTGACCTAAAATGGAGCTCAAGGTCTGGGTGGATGGAGTCCAGAGGGTCGTCTGCGGGGTCACCGAGGCAACCACCTGCCAGGAAGTGGTGATTGCTTTGGCTCAGGCCATAGGTAGGTATTTTTTCTACTATAACCTTTCATGCAGATATCCTGTGAGACACATCCAGGCTGTTTGAATTTCTACTTTGTATTATTTTTGATTTCCTTTAACTGTGAAATTTGATTCTTTAAAGTCTTTATATGTGATTTTTCACACTTAAATATAAATCAAGTTTATCCTCTGAAAATAACTCTGTGAGTCATGACTGTCTACAATGGGTGTAACACCCGAGTCCCACTGTCTGTGATGTTTTCAGAGTTTTCAGAGTCCTATCTTCACTTTGTTTACATCGCCCGGACGGCCGGCTGACTCCTCCCCTCGTGTATAAAAGATGTTTAATTGAGGGACTAGAGAAAAGAAGAATAACATACTGTACTCACTGCTTAACTGTGTTTCTAGATCACGCTCATTTCAGGTAAATTTACATGCAGTGTGAAGATACGAGCAGAATAAAGATCGCTAGCATTAGCATGCTAACACAACAATGCAGCGCAAGTTGTTTTGGTTTCATGCTGGTGCTCAAGGGCGACATCTGCTGGATCAAAAAAAATCACATATAAAGCCTTTAAGAAAACCAGTATGTGAATCTCCTGCCTGCCTGCAGCTCCTGCTGAGTTCCAGTGGGTCGTAGTCAGAGGCTGTATTGGTACTTTCTTAGATCTGAGTAACCCCCCTCTCCCATATGGCTCCTTCAGGAGCGGGGGAACTTGAACAGGCTGTATTGACATCACTTCCCACAAAGCACAGAGTAGGAGGAGGAGGGAAAGTCTGACTCATTCCCCGGTCTCTCGCCAAACTGAGAAAGCCTCTGAAGACCTCCTCTGCCTTTTTTTTTTTTTTCGATTAAAATCATTTACACCACTTTAAGTGATCAGACATAAATATCGATTCAGTACTCTGGCATTAAACACGGGTTTCTGTCTGCATGCTACTGCAGAAGCTGTGTGTAGGTTTTCTTTTAACGGCATTTAAAAATTGTATTTCTTGTTTAAGAATGAATCAAGTTGAATGTGAAAGGGTTAAACCTCTTAACGCAGCTATGGACTGCAGATCTTTGCAGCCTTCAGCCTCCTTCAGCCAATTGTTCTATTTTCCAGTCGGTACTTTAACTGTATGGTTGAGACTAAAGGCTCTTATCTCACTTATAAAAAAACACTGTGAGCTGTTTCCAGAACCACAAACAGAAAAGGTTGTAGAGGTTTAAGTCTGTGATTGTTAAGTTGATTACGGCAGAATGACTCCATGTCTAATTAACCCTCAGGCATCAGTTTCATTTTCTACCCTCTGAAGTCACTAAGGACAAAAATGTCCACTGCAAAAAAAACTGATATAAAAATAAAACAGATTGATATCTTCTTCTACTTTTTTCTGCATAAATCTCTTAAACAACTTCAGCCCTGCTCAAAACTACCAAACATTCAATCATTTTTAGGAATTTAACCCTTTAAATGCCAGTTTGATTACTTGATGTCACTGTTGTTATTTATGAAAAAAAAACACAAATATGAGTTATTTTCCATATTACAAATATTTGGTGGCTGGGGGATTTCTTTAAAATCAGTCTTGGATATGTCAAAGATTATCCAAAATATTGACTTTGATGCATTGTTAGTTTTTGTGTAGCATCAGATTTAAAATGTAGTTCCCTGTTTGGACATTGGAGGGCGAAAATGTCCAATTTACAAAAACTGCCACGGCATTTAAAGGGTTAAATTCCTGATAATTATTCAATATTTGATAGTTTTGAGCAGGGCTGAAGTTGTTTAAGAGATTTATGCAAAAAAAAGTAGAAGAAGATATCAATCTGTTCTATTTTTATATCAGTTTTTTGGAAGTGGACATTTTTGTCCTTAGTGACTTCAGAGGGTCGTAAACATGTTTCAGTGTTCTATTGATCTATTAAAAACATAAAATGTTCATTCCAAAATGTGTCAAGAGAGAAACTTTCTTACAAAATGTGTGCCATATGCACTAACAGACAAAATGATGGACAGATGAAGAGGAGACATTTTACCAAATGGACAAAAATGTCCATAGTGATGCATGAGGGTTAATGTCTGTGTGAAGTATCTTAAATAACTTCTAAGACGAGTGTCATGGCAATATTTCTGTAGGTTTGTTTTGCAATCTTCTAAGTGATTCCCGGTAATTGTCAGAATTACCTGAAGCACTCGTAAAAAATTGTGCATATCTATCTCAGCATGAATATCAGAAATCATTTGTTTTGTGTTGTTTGCAGGTCGCACGGGGAGGTACACTCTGGTAGAAAAATGGCGGGACACCGAGCGTCACCTCGCCCCTCACGAGAGCCCCGTGGCCTCCTTGAACACCTGGGGTCAGTACGCTGGTGACGTCCAGCTGATCCTGCTCCGCACAGGCCCCTCCCTGACTGAACGACCCCCCTCAGAAGGACCCCCTCTCAGAGGACCCGAACGAGGGCTGCACCGCCAAAGCCTCCCTCCACTCGCGAAGCTTCGTCACCCTAACGACCGCTCCCTCCGGCGCCGCGAGCCACGTCGCAAGTCGCTCACGTTCACCGGCGCACCCAGAGGCCTCAGGGAGATACTCAGCGGGGGCAGGATCGTCGAGGCCGAAGCCAACAGAAGAATCCTCCTGGGAAACGGTGGAAATCACCACCACCATGCTGGACCGGCCATGGGGACTGCGTCGCCCGGCCTGTGGGCCTGTCGCATGGAGGACCTGGTCAGACTGGTGGGTATACAGAGAGAGACTCTGAACGTGCTGGAGAAGAAGCTGGAGGCCTACGAGGCCGAGCTGCAGGCCTGGGCGGAAGGGAGAGGGGGGCGGGGCGGAGGGTGCATTGGAGACCCCGGTGGTGGAGGAGGAGGAGGACTGGTCGAGGACATCCTCAGGCTGGAGAAGCATCTGAGGAAGAACAAGGTGGAGATGGAGGAGGAGGAGTTTTGGGCGACCGAGCTGCAGATAGAGCTGGAGAGTGAGAGGCAGCTGGAGGAGAGACTGCAGGAGCTGCGAGGACGCCTGCAAGGCTGCGAGCTGGAGATCGAAGACAAGCTGGCAATGGTACAGGTGTGCTGTGTGCGGGAGATTTTTTGGGATATTTAATTCAAAAAAATTGTTTTTGAATAAAGTTTTGGTGAATGAGACATGAATCAAAAGCAAATGAAATAAAACTTTATTTTTTAAATCATAGCTGTGAAAGTAGTATCAGGGTATTGTTTATTTTTCTATATTTGTTTGAACCTTCAGGGTGTAGAGGCCGGCTTGGAGGAGGAGCGGCTGCAGAGGGAGCGTCAGGAGACCCAGTGGGTGAGCGAGGCCGAGGCTCGGGCTCAGGTCCTCAGGGTCAAAGCAGAACTGAAGGCTCAAGAGAGACAGGCTGTCCAGCTGGAGAGCAGCTGCAGAGCGGTGGACAGATCGCTCGGACAAAGCGGCAAGAAACTGCAGGTGAGACATATTAATGCGTTCGAGGACTTGCCCTCAGTAGTTTCCTCACACAATAGAGCTAAAAATGAATCTGACAAGTCCTCTTTGATGTGAAAGGATGCAGCTGTAGAGAATTCTTTTGAGTTGCAGTCGATTTAGAAACATAAAGCATTCAAAGAAATAATACAGAAACTGTTTTGTTGATATGATGTTCATTTGTTTGCTGTATGTAAAAAAAAAAATCTTTCAGCTTGTGCTCCATTTATTCAAAACCAGTAAGGTAGAAAAGATGGTCAATGTGTGTTTCTCTTTCAACAAAACTGACGAGGTCACAAATAAAATGATGAAGACACTTTTATCATCTCTTTAACCCTCATGCATCACTATGGACATTTTTGTCCATTTGGTAAAATGTCTCCTCTTCATCTGTCCATCATTTTGTCTGTTAGTGCATATGGCACACATTTTTGTAAGAAAGTTTCTCTCTTGACACATTTTGGAATGCACATTTTATGTTTTTAATAGATCAATAGAACACTGAAACATGTTTACGACCCTCTGAAGTCACTAAGGACAAAAATGTCTACTTACAAAAAACTGATATAAAAATAGAACAGATTGATATTTTTTTCTACTTTGTTCTGCATAAATCTCTTAAACAACTTCAGCCCTGCTCAAAACTATCAAACATTCATAAGTTTTTAGGAATTTAACCCTTTAAATTCCAGTTTGATTACTTGATGTCACTGTTGTTATTTCTGAAAAAAAAAACACAAAAATGAGTTATTTTCCATAAAACAAATATTTGGTGGCTGGGGGATTTTTTTTAAATATATCAAAGATTATCCAAAATATTGACTTTGATGCATTGTTAGTTTTTGTGTAGCATCAGATTTAAAATGTAGTTCCCTGTTTGGACATTGGAGGGCAAAAATGTCCAATTTACAAAAACTGCTATAAAAATAAAACAGATTATTATTTATTTCTTTATAAATCTCTTAAACAACTTCAGCCCTGCTCAAAACTACCAAACATTCAATCATTTTTCGGAATTTAACCCTTTAAATGCCAGTTTGATTCTGGCATTTAAAGGGTTAAATTCCTGATAATTATTCAATAAATATCTATCTGTTCTATTTTTATAGCAGTTTTTTTTGCAGTGGACATTTTTGTCCTTGGTGACTTAAGAGGGTAGAAAATGAAACTGCTGCCTGAGGGTTAAAAAGTATCCAAGTGTCTGAACATCAGCGTGAACAGCGTCTCGTATCATCTGTAGCTGTAGATGCCAGCGTTAAGATTCCTGCTAACACCTTCCTGTTCGCTGAGGAATAACTTTCTCGTGCCGTTTCATTGAAGGACATGCAGCACGAGCTGGAGCAGCTGACCAAGGAGCTGAGGCAAGTGAACCTGCAGCAGTTCATCAAACAGACCGGCACCAAGGTCACCGTGCTGCCTGCTGAACCCACCGAGGAGGAAACTACTTCAACCACTTATGGTATAGGTAATATCTGTTTTTTTTGTTTCCTCTTTTCAATTTCTTTAACATCTAAATATTTAAATTCAATAGTTCAAATAAAAGAGAAGAGTCACAAACAGTCGTTTATAATACATTTTAATAATAATAATAAGGCGCCTTTCAAAACTCTCAAGGTCACGTCACAGAGCAGAGATAAAAAACAACAGAGTAACAACACAACGATAAAAATAACATTAAAAACACAAATGTACAGGATGTAAAGGAGTTATGAGACCAGGTGGAGAATGATCAGACTGAATATGCCAGTTTAAAAAAGATGTGTTTTGAGATGAGATTTGAAAATGGAGAGAGAGTCGTTTATATGTCCAGTTATCATTTTCTGTTAAAATGGTTGAAACAGGAAGTTACTGAACTTGTTGTCACAGGTGACTCATGACTTGTTTTTGTGAAGTGTATAAAGTGCGGTTTGTCTTGAGTCAGCCTGAGCATTCATGAATTTATACTGTTCCATCTGGGCACTTCTTAGTTTTCCATCTCGGATCTTGATCGCCTGCTGATTGAAAATGACTCAGCTCAAGGCAACGTGTGTGTGTGTGTCTGCAGGTGTGACTGTACAGCTATCTTTTTTTAGAACCAATTTGAGATTTTACACCTTGGAAATGAGAAAGGCAAGAGAAAGTAGAGACATTTTGAACGGTTCCTTCTTTGAGTCAGACAAACACCGGTGTGTCTGAAAGGGTCAGAGAAGAATGTAGATATGGGTAAGAGTGAAGGTATTAAAAGCATAAACACTTGTTAGTGTATTAGAGAGACAGAGGATACTGGGAGGAGTCGGGAGTATTTTGGGAAACAGAATTAGCTTTAACCATCTCCAGTAGCGACTGTAGTCACCATGCACACAGCAGCTGACTGGATACAAACGGACCCTGGCGTCATTCATTGAGCGGACTTTCTGTATCTCTCCTCTCCCGCCCATCACTCTGTCCCTCTTATCTCATGCTCAGCAGTTTCTGTGATGGGCTCAATGGACCAAAGCTCTGTCCTCCTACAGGAGAGCTGACACATAAAGTGAGAGATCTTGATTTATGTGAGAGCTGTCACAAAGCAAGAGAGGCGATCTACATCAACTTTTGGGCCAGCTGTCTATTTAAAACCTTAAAAATATAGAGAACTTACACCCAAATCAGAGGCTAAAAGTTTGACTTACAAAGACTTTGTGGTAAGTGTGAAGCAGCTGTTTTAAATGTTGTAACCAGGGACGTTACCGCCAGCTTGTCAAAGAAAGTTTATAAAGTGAGTGTACTTAGAGGATACGTCTGCACGCCCAAAACTTGATATTTAAATTCAAATACACAAGTATGACTACCCTCTATTGTCAGGCAAATATAAAGACATTTTTTTAAACATATTCATGCCCACTGTCTCAAAAAACGGTAACTCGGGGCGTTGGTGGCGCAGTGGTTGGTGCGCGTGCCCCATGTATGGAGGCTGTGGTCCTCAGAGCGGGGGCGGCCTGGGTTCGAGTCCGGCCTGTGGCTCCTTTCCCACATTTCACTCCCCACTCTCTCTCTCCCTGATTTCCAGCTCTATCCACTGTCCTATCTCTACATTAAAGGCACAAAATAAATCTTTAAAAAATTTTAAAAAATTAAAAAAAACGGTAACTTAACGCTAATTTAAAAAAAAGAAGAATTATTGTTACAAATTCCAGATTTTATATTTAGAATAGAATAGACTTTATTGTCATTGCACAAGAGTACAACGAAATTTGCTGTGCCATGCCTGAAATATAAAAATATAGAATAAAAACACATATATACATATACACACATGTATATATATATATATATATATATATATATACCTACACAAGTACAGTAGAAAATATCCAAACACACACACATACAATCATCATTAGTTTGTAATGAAATGTGTAAACAAAGCAGGTCAAAGCAATATTGCACTATTTGTCCCATGGTGGGTCAGTGTTTGATTTTGTTCAGTTCAGTGATGGCTCTTAAAAAACTGTCCTTCAGTCTCAGTCTGGAGATGCTTAACTGCAATTTGATCAAATGTTCAATCGTGTCTCCTCTTCTTTAAAAGTGGTAGCATATACAGTGATGGTTAATATTGAACGCCTGCTTTTATCATCAGCTCGATCACGTTCTGATTGTGTGGTGTGTACTTCATCATGGCACGCTGTAGAGCTGTGGGTTTAATTATTAAACTGGATGGATTACAAGTGTGAAAAATAATGACTTGAGTGTTCATGTCCTTCTAGTAACCTTCCAGTTTTTGTGGGGGAAAAAAAAATCAGCAAGCACTTCTATGCCAAGCCTTAAATTCACTGCATCAGCATGATCTGAACAGCTCTGTACTGCCCCCTGGTGGCTCCTCTGCATCAGCATGATCTGAACAGCTCTGTACTGCCCCCTGGTGGCTCCTCTGCATCAGCATGATCTGAACAGCTCTGTACTGCCCCCTGGTGGCTCCTCTGCATCAGCATGATCTGAACAGCTCTGTACTGCCCCCTGGTGGCTCCTCTGCATCAGCATGATCTGAACAGCTCTGTACTGCCCCCTGGTGGCTCCTCTGCATCAGCATGATCTGAACAGCTCTGTACTGCCCCCTGGTGGCTCCTCTGCATCAGCATGATCTGAACAGCTCTGTACTGCCCCCTGGTGGCTCCTCTGCATCAGCATGATCTGAACAGCTCTGTACTGCCCCCTGGTGGCACCTCTGCAGAGGCATTCTTTTACAGAAACTCGCTGTAGTTCAGAAGAGCATTCAGTGAAAATGATTTGAAAATATATTTTTTTACAAAGTAAATCTGACTTTATCTTTAATGCAATTCTTAAATGTTTTTCTAATGTTTCTTTCTTTCATGTGTTTTCCATTCACAGATTTAGTTCCCCTGTCCGGCTCCCTGAAGCGTCCCGTGTCATCACACGCCATGTCCAGTCACCTGCGGGTGCTCCACAGTCCTCTCAGTTCAGGCCTGAACCCAGAGGGGATCTACGTGTGAGTGGATACCTCAGTAGCACACTACTATGCACTGTTGTCTTGATTACATGAAGGCAGCCTCGAGTGAAAAGACTCAAACAGTGAAGTGAACAAAGTCATGGAGGTAGAAATGCACGGCGGTTTGAAGCATGAAAAAAAGAAGCAGCCTGAATATAACATCAGGACTTTCTTATCTTCAAGCTGCTGTGGACTTTCTTTATAAAACATATCCACTTAATGTACTCTCACTTTACTACCTGCTGAATGATTTGTATTGTTTCCTCTCTCTAGCATCATGATTCAAACCGAATGCCTTTTTCAAAAGCATCATTGAGAATCTCAGTATGTGACTCTGTATCTCTTAAAGATCGAATGTGATTTCTGAATGAACAAATCTTAACCCAGCATAGCAACTAGTTCTTATTGAAGTAATGAAGGATCGACTCGTGTCTGTAGTAGAACTGTTTCCCCAATTAATCATTTTGCATATCAGAACGTATTCCTGTAGCTGTCTGTGTTCATGTTAAAAACTATGCACAAATGGTAATGGTTTTTGTTACTAAAGAATGTTACTGTACGCACCAAAATGATGGATACTGTAAATATGTTTTCTTACTTTTCATCTTTATTCAGTGAATTATTATATATTATTACAAGGCTGCGTATTCACAGCAAACAACAAAGAAGGAGTGGCCTCATTCCTGCAGAAATATCTGCATCATGAAACAGTGTTTATTATCCTTTTAAGCTGTTTTGTTTGTGTTATAAGATGACTACACAGTATATTTTTTTGCCAAATATATTATGCTTGTTTCTTTGAAAGGATCAGTGGCCAAAGATTCGCAGGTCTTGTTGCATGATGATTGTGGTGTTCATATAGCCATATATCTGGATGTGCAGGGCCCGCTTGGTACAGTGAATTAATGAGTTTATTGTCAAAATGGTGGCATGTCATAATCCAGTGGATAGCTACAGCTGTTTGTGCAGAGCAGCCAAGGTATGAAGCCCCTCTTAAGGTTGTAGTTCAGCTGCTAATCACATCAAAGTGCCTTATAGTCATTCCGCCATTGTTGTAAGAATGTACAGTGAAGCTCCAAGTGGAGACATAAAAGCGATGATTGTAGTCCGGTTAGATGAAATGTTGTGTATGCAGAATGAAATGATGACAGCACAGCAGCAAAGAGGAAGCTATCCACATGTTTTCCCTCTTAGTGTTTTGTAGAAAGAAACCCCTAAGTGATAGTGTTTTACACTTTACTACTGTTATTACTGTAGTCATAGTAACACATGCTGTGAATCGCATTCACATGTAATCCGATTTATTTCATCATGCTGCAAACTTAAAGTCTTTCTATGTGATGTTTCACATTTAAATATATAAATCAAGTATCTCCTCTGAAAATAACTCTGTGAGTCATGACTGTCTACAATGGGTGTAACACCCGAGTCCCACTGTCTGTGATGTTTTCAGAGTTTTCAGAGTCCTATCTTCACTTTGTTTACATCGCCCGGACGGCCGGCTGACTCCTCCCCTCGTGTATAAAAGTTGTTTAATTGAGGGACTAGAGAAAAGAAGAATAACATACTGTACTCACTGCTTAACTGTGTTTCTAGATCACGCTCATTTCAGGTAAATTTACATGCAGTGTGAAGATACGAGCAGAATAAAGATCGCTAGCATTAGCATGCTAACACAACAATGCAGCGCGAGTTGTTTTGGTTTCATGCTGGTGCTCAAGGGCGACATCTGCTGGATGAAAAAATCACATACAAAGCCTTTAAGTCAACAACATACTGTCACCTAGGAGTTTGTAGTTTGAAATAAATAGAGCAGAGACGTTCAGCCTGTAGCATTCAGTCTCTACAAAGAGGACAGGGCGTCTTCCTGATGTCCCGTTAAAGGAGATCCTGTTTTCATTTATTTTTTTAAACTATGATATTCAGTGTATTTGGGTGTGTTGTCCCTTTAAGAAACCAC
Source organism: Labrus mixtus (assembly GCF_963584025.1). Taxonomy (NCBI): domain Eukaryota; kingdom Metazoa; phylum Chordata; class Actinopteri; order Labriformes; family Labridae; genus Labrus; species Labrus mixtus. The sequence goes on along the minus strand of NC_083615.1, from coordinate 696,153 downwards.
TGGTGTGCATTATCCACCCTGGGATGAGAGGTTAGCTGCGGTCGCTGTTTACAACCGTGTATGTTTTGTAGAAGTGTACATAACCTGTTTTTTTATTGTTTCCTGCCTTAATATACTGCAAAGTGTTGACTGATGTATGGCTGTATCTGGCTGCTGATATGACTTTGATTGCATGATTCAATAAACCATCTGACTAAATGAGATTTGTCACGGTGCATGTGGTAACTGTAGCTTCTTTCTTTTTTTTATTTTAAGAGAGAATTTGGACACTTTACGCCTCAACTGTTTTTCATCTTCTGACCACTAGATGGAGACCTCCACTCAGGAATGTTAAACTTCAACACAACCTGGGGAGGTGCAGTAAATTCATGTCAACATTGTACGATTCACACAAGTTTTAGAGAGGAGTTTTTCTGGTCGAATGTGAAAATCCAACAGCTTAACGTTTTAAAGTGACTCCCAGTGCTGGTTAAAGATACTTACAGAACATTAGTGTAATCTTTTTTTCTGCAACGTCTGGCAGCTTTCATGTCCATTCCCTTAAAAGACAGAAAATGGTTTCTCCATGTCAGTATTACTTTAATGACTTTCACTAAAAAGCATTAACTCAAACATGAAAGTTTTTCATATGGACTAAATTAAAATATGGCACCAAATCAGCTAGTGGCAATAACAAAGGCAGGATTTAAAGCTTTTGACAAGTTGGGAGGAGGCCCCTTGTTTTTCATCCGCCTGTACAGTCAGACTGTAATCTCACTTCATCATCCTTTTATCACATGACATTTGTTTAAAGCCTGGGCTTACTGTACATTCTTCTGCTGTGACCTGTCAGCTGATTTACAGTTTTAGTAACAGTATGTTTCATTTACTGGACCTCACGTTTCCTCTCTCTATCAGAGAGAGGGCTGTTATAGCATGGCTCCTTTTTTATCTGTGCATACATAACATGGTGTGTTACAGTGTGTGTTCACCGTGACCTTAAGATTACACATGCAGGCGATATGTTGTTTAGTTTCACAAATACTTACTGAAGCACTCCTGCGTTCACCGACGAGTGAGAGTTTGGGGTTAAATAAAAAAAGCTTGCAAAAGTTTGTTTTGATATTTATTTTTCAACTCATCAGCAATAATTTAGAACAGCATGTGTAACGCATTAATGAAATGTGCAACAGTTGCTCAGTTAAATCTTTTCTTTAAAAAAATCCATAGACTTCTACAACACTGAAATAGACATTGTATACTTCATGGTATATTCACAAAAAAAAACGTATTTACAGATGCACATGCCACTTCATAGAACAGATTTGAGGCAAAAAAAATCAGCAGAATAGTTTTACTAAAGCAATGTCATGTATGCAAAATACAATGAAAATCTTCTGTTTAGTCAGTCACATGTGGAAGCTAAAAAACACAACACTTGCAGGAATTAATCTCTTAAAAAAAAAAAACAGGCCGAGACAAAAAAGTCAAAAGTCCTAAAACAACAATATTCAGAACTTGTGGTTCCCACCTTTTCCAAAGTAAAGAAGTGAGGGGTTTACACAACACAGATAGGGGGATAGTCTGACAATGTCAAATCTATTTATAGACGTAATCCTTTTACTTTGAAAGAGCTGGAAACAAGCAGTGGGCATTTACTTAGAAAATGTTGTATCTCTGCGCTCTGTTGAAATGGAATCATCATTTTATTTAACTCAACATAGTAAAAAAAGGTTCAACCAGAACTCCAGTGATTGACTTTTTAAAAATGAAATGGTAACGGTGTGGGGGAGGGAGACAGAAAAAGTGCACTTTACGTCTCAAGAGTAAAGATCGTCCTACATGTACAAACTTCAACAGCTGGGAAATGACAGGTACATTCAATATTAAAGATGTATAAGGTGCTATCCTACAACGCTTCATCCCGGAGGTACAGGAGTCACAGGTCACTTCACCTCTGAGCTGCAGCCCCCTTTTCTTCCTTTCCATTACTCTGCAGGACTTCAGTGATTCCTGCCTCACAAGACCAAACCAGTAGGCTAAAGGGAACCAGAGTAAACTCAGGCGTCAACAAAGTGTCTCTCCTATCATCTCTTCTTATAAATGTGTAATTATTAAAGTGTCTGATTTTTGTATTTCTTTTCAGGTGTGTTTGTGTTTTCTGGAAGGGGGGGAACCATTCAATTCTTCTCAGGAGGGACAAAGTGCCTCCCAATGGGGGATGAGGTACTGTGGATTGTTGCACTTCTTAACAGGCCCAGTTAGTGCACGTTTTGCATGTTCATGAACCAGCCTGTATTTACAGTCAGAGTTAAGTCGGGCTCTAACTTAACCTTGGCAGAGGTCAGTTTGCAACGTCATACATCCAAAAGAGGCTCGCTGATTGGAGAACTGATGATGTTCTCAAAAGTTTTTGGCACCAATTGCTGCCAATTCAAAATATTTTTTTTTTATCAAAGACGATTAAAAAAAAACCCAAACCCCTCAGCTCAACACAGCTGTGAGTTTATGTCAATCATTGTCGATAATTATTTAGCTTGATTAAACTAGAGTAAGTGCAAAAGGCACGTCACAACTGTCCCCTTTACGCACAAGCTTTTTGTACATGAGAGACCCCTCAGTGAGTCCTCCTTTAAACCTAATTTAAAAAATAAACACCTCAGCAGAATGCACGGAAAGGTAAAACACACTTTAGCTCGTTGGACACGCAGACAGCTGATCCTGCGGACTGTTCTTGCTCTCCAGAGACAGATCAGCTACGTCACCCTCCCCGTCATCCTCCTCAGGTGAGTCCGTCTCATCCTCCCGTGACTCGTCGCTGTCTGGACTCTGGGAGTCCTTGGACTGAGAGGAGGCTCCAAAGTGTGCAGACAGGCCGGGGAACGCGGCAGCGGCAGCGGCGGCGGCGGCAGCGTGTGCGGGGTACAGCCAGGGGAAAGGGGAACCGAGAGCGGCGGCCGCGGGGTACATGTACTTCTCAATGTTGTTCTTGTCTAAAAAAGGCATGTAGGACGCCGCGGCCGAGGGGTTGATGAAGTAGAAAGGCATGCAAATAGGCGTCTGCTGTCCCATACTGCTTATTCCCATTAGAGAGTTCATAAACGCCAGGTCTGGTCTGGTGAGGTCAGCGCCGCCCACCCCGCTCCCACTCCAGTTCATCTTTGGTTTCTTGGCAGCGCGCTCATCTCCAAACTCCTGCTTGATTTTCACAGCTTTGTGTCCCTGCTGCTGCTGCTGCGCCTTGTTGCGCTGCTCACACTCTTTGTCTTTCGCCTCGCTCTTTTCCGCCTCGCCCCCGTAACCACTGTCCGTGTCCGTGTCATTCTCGTTAAGCTCCCCCCCAACCTGGGTCCTCTGGATGACCGGGACGCAGTTCGCTTGGCTGTTGCTGTCTGCCCTCTGCCCGCTCTGCGAGTCCCCCCCCGCGGGGGTCTGGTGCTGCTGGAGCGGCAGCGGCGGCGGCGGCGGCGGCGGCGGCGGCGCACCGGGATGGAACTGAGCCAGCGCCGTGTGGAGGTGACCGATGAGCTGCGCGCACCTCTGCTCTCGCGTCGCCCAGTTCTCAAACTGACTCAGGTACTGCAGGACCTCTTTGGCACAGGTCTGGAACCCGGAGTGGAACGCGTCCAGGTCTGCGTGGATGGAGGATTTTAACGACCGGTCCCCTGAGAAACACGAGATTAAGAAATAATGATTTTTCTGTTCATTGTTACACCAAATGTGATAAAACAGCATTTTAATTATTCTGTTTTAATGCGTTTTTTAAATGCATTGTTATGTTAGAATGCATTTTCTACCATTGAAAACAGACAACAAAGTTTTATGCAAGCCAAGCAAATAAAAATGCAACTTAATCTTACAGAAAGAGAACAAGTCTCTGATTTAAAACATGCACTCCTGTTCATCTCTCACCGTTCTGCAGAGCGATGATCTTCTGGTGCTGCTGCTCGGTGACAGCAGTCAGTGCGTTCAGATGTTTCAGTGTTAACTCCAGGACCACAGCTTTCTCTAAATGCCCAAGAGTCTACACAGAAAAACACAGTTAAGGTTTAAAAGATCTACCAAACCAAATTTTCCTAACGCAGGGTCCAAACTTTTTTAGTGGTTTCATGATCTTACCGACAGCTTCAGATGTTCGGGTAATAAATCCTTCAGCTGGCCGATACATTCGTTGATTCTGTCTCTTCTTTTCTTCTCTATCAACCGGTGAGGTAACTTGTACGCGTCCTGCTGGCACACACACAACACACGCGTTTTACTGTGATGCTCTCTTATGTAAGCAAAAACTTTATTATCCATTTCAGTTATATTAAATTTCACAAACACAATAATGTCAGTGAAGGGAAACAAAGCATTGTCATTTTCTTAGAATAAGTCAGTACGCGCACCTTCCCACCATCCTCTCGTTTTATTCCTCTTTTGGATTTGCACATGTACAGGGAGGGATAATCCACCCTGAAGAAGAGAGGGAAGCGTTCGATTATTCACAAGGCTGACATGACAGTTTATAAGAGTTTGTCAGAGTTTACTAAAAAAAGCGACACTCACCCCAAGAAATCTGCGTGCTCCATGAACTGCCTCTCCTGTAAATGCGGTATTCTCTCATCCATCACCTCTCTCCTGGTCTTTCTCTCATCCATCACCTCTCTCCTGGTCTGCTTATCCGCTCTCGAACCTCTTTTGGGGGGAATGTTTGTTATTCCAACGAGCCACAGACGGGATGGATGTGCTGAGGGAGAGATGATGCACAGTGCGTGTCCTCCAATTGGAGCTGAGGCTTCACACTGATGTCTAGAGTTCCCTGAGCTGCAACTTCGCAAAGCCGCCAGTGCGCAAGCGCGCCTCCGGTGGGGGAACAGCTTCCGACTCACGTGTAGCCTACACCAGCACAAAGTCCGGTAATTAGACCTTCTGTGTGTAATAGCAGCTATCGCTCGCTGTTCCTATAGTGATGTAGTCCAAACACTTTTCGACCTGGTGGCTGAAACGTGATTCATGCTGCAAAATGTGGCAGAAGGAGAGCCTGAACCACTTACGCATTCTTATCCTGCATCCGTTTTCAACTTTGTAACTCAAGCCCTTTTACGTTGCAATTGTCCGAAAAGGTTGTAATGCTGCATAATTTGACATTAATCAACGAACTTTCTTGCTCACACTTTACAGGGAACAGAAATGTACTTCATGTTGTTATACAAAATTATATATAAAAATATTTTTACAAAAATGTATACAAAATATTTTTATATATAAAAATATATTTTGTATATGTTTTTTATATAAATATTTTTTTTATTTTTTATTATTATTATTATTTTATTAATTATTATTATTGTTTTTTATATATAAAAATATTTTACAAAATTTTATACAAAATATTTTTATATATAAAAATATTTTTTATATACATTTTTATATAATTTTTTTATTATTATTATTATTTTTATTATTATTATTATTATTATTTATTTAATTTTTTATATAAAAAAATATTTTGTATATATACATATATATATATACAAATACGTTTTCCTAGTGTTCATGAAGAAACGTCCTGAACTCGCCTTAACTCCCAAACAATCATACTGATCTAAAAATGAAAACACAGTAGTGAATGTGGTAAACACGGGGAACCATTTTCCCCATTCTCTCTTCAGTCCGTGTTGTTGCCCTGAGCAGGGCAGGGTTACCTATTCACACTTCATCTCCAGCACAGCACAGAGCTGCGTTGTCAGTAACCATGGCACCGGCCCAGCTGTGTGCTCAGACACGTGCGTCGCGCGGTTTCTTTATGAACCTTAGCATGGGTGCTGCTGCTCTCCCACCTTCATCTGATGATAAAATACAAACAAGGCAAACAAGGCATCAACTTTGACTTTTCTGTGATCTTTACTTCCAAATATGAATCAAATCATTTAAAGTCACAACCTTTTTTTAGCTTATTTTTATTTATTTATTTATTTATTTATTTATTTATTTATTTATTTATTTATTTTTTCATTTTTCTTTTAAAAGTCTCCAGGAGGTTTGTCTCATTCTCAGTGACACCTGCTCTCCTCCTGTAAACATAAACTGAGAAACAATCTGAGCCCCTGTAGCCCTCACATGCCTTATGATCACATTACTTCTTCCTGTTAGTCATGTGACTCTTTCTGGCTGGCAGCATATGGCTCTCTTGTGTAACAGTGCTGACAAAGAACGATCCAATCACACCGTCTCTCAGATGAAGTGTGACCTCCTCCGTGCTGGATTATTATTAACTCATACCTGCTTACTCGCCTCTGCACTTTCCCTTCTTTTTTTGTCTTTAATTTCACGAAAAAGTGAAAACATGTCACGGTCGTACGTAGGAGTCCCCCCTTTGGGTCTGCCACCCCCCCCCCCCCCCCCCCCCCCCTCCTTTCCCTCCTCTTCCTCTCCTCCACACTTTTGCTGCCTGCTCTATATGTGGCACTGGAGATGCTTTAGGAATCCAGTCCAAATGTTTTCCATATTAGTTCAGAGGCGTCTCTGTTTCCAAATAGCAGCAGAGCAGGACTTATGGTGAGGGGAAGGCCTTAGCGGGGGAGGGGAGGGGGGACGGGACAGGGAGAGGAGCAGACAGGC
>NC_083615.1:659571-684571 GCF_963584025.1 Labrus mixtus | reverse complement strand
ATGAGTATTCTGTTGACATGTTCTGAATGCTATATGTCCTGATGTGAATAGAATAGAATAGAATTACTTTATTGATCCCAAACTGGTAAATTGTGGTGTTACAGCAGCAGGTTATCAGAGCAAATAAAACAATATAAGAATGTATAAATCTAAATCTAAAAAATAAGAATAAGAAGAGATTTATACATCAAGGATTTAACTTAATATTCTTACTGGTTTAAAAAAAAAGAAAAATGAAATACAACATTTATTCAGGCTTGTCAACTGAATGTAAAAATACTTGCTGGAGGTAAGAGATGTACGTTTGTAGAAACAATGATGACAGTGGTAAATGTGTAATAACGATGATTTAACCAAACCAAACATTTTGTTATGTTGCAGCTGTGTTTAGTTTCTATCGTCGGCTTCATCCTGTACTGCACCACCTACCTGCCCGATGAGAGGACGTCCATGCAGTTCATCGGCAAGGTGAGTCTGCACACATGCATGAACAGAATCAGTTTCTTTGCTATGATATGACATGTCTTCTTTAATTAACCAGAGTAATATGGTGGAATCTTAGTTGCAGTAATGTGTGATGGGACGTCTCAGAGTGTATTTTCCAAAAAGAGAACTTCAGAATCAGAATCTGAATCAGATTTATTGTCCAGGTATGTTTACACACACAAGGAATTTAACTTCAGTGAACTGTGCTCTCTTATGTACAGGTACAACATTAAATATCAACAATAAACAGAATAAGAAAAGACTAATATTTACATGACTAAATATGAAACAGTGCAGTGGTGAATAGTGCAAAAGATGCTGAAGTAACATGATGAGTAAAATGCAGTTATGTGACAGATGGGTCAATTAAGATGTCAATTACAGTATTTATATAAATAAGTGTGTGTTGATCATTTAAATTAAATAATATATATATATATATATCCATGTATATTTCATCGTGACAGGTCTGACACTTTGTTGCAGAGAACAAAGTTTTACTCTCTGAGATGATTGTTTTGTATCTGTCTGCATAAATGACATTTCGAGAGAAAGGCATTAAACTGTGAGCTCTTCAGGGACTCTTATGAGTGGATGAGCACATTCATTAATGTCTTGATTGTGCAGCTTAATTAGCTGTACAGTACACACAGTCGGAGTCTTAAGGCAATTAAAAATCCCTCCACAGTTGTTTGTCATTGAAAAGCAGCTCGTTGGAATCAGTTTTTTTGGGTCTAAGTTAAATGTGCATACAGGTTCAAAGATGGACGCTCTCTGTGAAAGCACTCCGACGGGGGTTTGCCTGAAGAGGTGCTGCTAAATTGCAAAAAAAAAATCATCTTTGCAGAAATGCCTGATGAAAAAGGCCAATCCCAGTGTGTCTGCATTGTGTGATTTAAAATCCCATCAGACTGTCTGAAACACCAAAATTACAAGCTTTCCCATCCTGATAAACAATGTTTACAAAGCAGACTGCTAACATTAAAGACGTCTGACAGCGTTATGTCACACTGCGCAAAATCTGTTTTTTTTCTCGACTTCTGTAGGATCATTTTCCAACTCCTCAAAGTTGTTCTTGCAGCTTTTTATACCTTTCCCTCAGTTTGTCATCCATAATAACTGTTAGAACCTCCCAAAAACCGTTTGCCAATAATGAAATTACCCTGCAGTGTGTCTTTTCTCTGGCACTAAAAACAAGCCAGTTAAATTTATTAGAGCCATTCATTTGAACAGCTCAATGACCCCATGGGCCTACTGTATCGACTTTTTGTATTTATAGCTTAAAAAATGTGTTTATTTGTTCCAATTAACCTCGGTGCAAGGCGAGGATGCCTAAGTGAATAAAAAATAAGTGGAGTCACTTAGAAGTAAAACAGTTGTGAGCTGAGGGCGGCTCCCCGATAACCCTGTACATTTTTTTAATTATTATTTATTTTTGGGCTTTTTGGGCCTTTTTAATGGAGAGATAGGACTGTGGATAGAGTCAGAAATCAGGGAGAGAGAGAGGAAATTACATGCAGGAATGGAGCCACAGGTGGGATTTGAACCTGGGCTGCCTGCTTGGAGGACTATAGCCTCCATACATGGGGTGTGCGCACTAACCACTGCGCCACCAGCGACCCGCCCCTTTCAAATTTAAACTTATTGGGGCGAGATGCTTTTGTTTGGTTTCTCAAAAAATGGATTCTTTGAGTGTGTAAGTGTCCCAGCACAACACATTGACTTTTATCAGCAACAATATAAAAGTGTTCTTTTTAGTTTCTGCCTGCCTTGGGGTTTCACATCATCTCCGTTCAGTGACAATATTCTCCGTTCAGTGGAGAACCTGTTGGCGCCGTGTTAACCATCCACACTCCAGATTTCACAGCTGTTCCAAAATTAACATCAGCGCTCTTTCAGAATCAAGCCCCGCTCATCATCAGTTGCATAATTCCATAAGCGGCATGTAACTGAGAGCAGAAAGACACATCAGGGGAATGAGCTTCTTATATAAGCGATGGATTAAAGAGAAAGGTTTAGTGTTAGTGAAATTGTTGCAGTTGCATAAACAACACAAAGCTTCTGTCACATTTTTAAAACTGTATTTTTAGACTCACACAGGATGAGCGCTGGAGGCGGGGAGCGGCTGTAACTACAGGGCAGACATGCATGTGTGTGAGTGTGTGTGTGTGTGTGCGTGTGTGTGTGTGTGTGTGTGCGTGTGTGCGTGTGTGCGTGTGTGTGTGTGTGTGTGTGTGCGTGTGTGTGTGTGTGTGTGTGTGTGTGTGTGTGTGTGTGTGTGTGTGTGTGTGTGTGTGTGTGTGCGTGTGTGCGTGTGTGCGTGTGTGTGTGTGTGTGTGTGCGTGTGTGTGTGTGTGTGTGTGTGTGTGCGTGTGTGCGTGTGTGCGTGTGTGTGTGTGTGTGTGTGCGTGTGTGTGTGCGTGTGTGCGTGTGTGCGTGTGTGTGTGCGTGTGTGCGTGTGTGCGTGTGTGTGTGTGTGTGTGTGCGTGTGTGTGTGCGTGTGTGTGTGTGTGCGTGTGTGTGTGTGTGTGTGTGTGTGCCAGGCCAGACCTCACCCTGTAGTATCATGGGTAATCTCTTTAACCTGCTATAGGCTCTGAGCCACACTGTCTGTTTCTAAGCTCCACTTTTGGCTCTCTGAGACAACAGACACAGAGATTCAAAAACAAAGAGTTTTAGATGTATGACCTTTGACCCTTCCTGTTTCTGCTGCAGCTCCTGTACTTCATCCTGTGCACAATTGGCCTGGTCATCTCCGTGCTGGTCGTGGCGTTCGCCGGACACCACTACACTCAGACCAGCAGCCTCAGCTGCGAGCGGGACGGGGAGGACTGCGCGTGCAAACTGGACCCGAGTGACCCCGTCGCCCGCACCTTCACCTACGAGGGAGTGAGCGACTGCGGGGAGATCACAGAGACCCTCACGCTCTACTTCCTGATACAGATCGTGCTGAATCTGGTCCAGGCCCTGGTCTGCGCCGCGGGAGCCTTCATCATGTGGAAGCACCGGTACCAGGTCTTCTTCGCTGGCCTTCAGATCGGCTCGCCCTCCTCCCAGCAGTGGCAGAAGGTTTAACTGTGGTGATGATGACAGAGTTGATTGGATGAGTCCGATCAGACAGATCAGGACAGAGGAGGAGAGCCAACTGTGTGATTACACTCTGAAGGACGGGGACGTTTGCCTTTTTTTAGTGCGTGTGCCTCAAGTGTGTTTTCTTTGGTATCACTTTGTATAAACCTTTAAAGGCTCTTTGCACACATTTTATACAATAACTCTGATGAGTTCTACTTCCAACAGCTGGTGGTATAAAAACAGTCATCAATGAAAAGAAGGGTCAGACAGCAAAAGGCTCACAGTATTTGAATTTCTTTTCTGGAGGCCCACTGAATCACCGTGTTGTTGAAACATGATGTGCAAATGTTAAACTGACTCTACTTTTACGGCAACAGGCTAATTTTAAAAATCCACTACACATCCTCCACTTTTAATATTTTGAAAAATTGTCACATCTTACTTCAGTGCTCTACTTTCTTCACATATTTAGATTTTATTTAAAAGCTTTATATGTGATTTTTTGATCCAGCAGATGTCGCCCTTGAGCACCAGCATGAAACCAAAACAACTGGCGCTGCATTGTTGTGTTAGCATGCTAATGCTAGCGATCTTTATTCTGCTCGTATCTTCACACTGCATGTAAATTTACCTGAAATGAGCGTGATCTAGAAACACAGTTAAGCAGTGAGTACAGTATGTTATTCTTCTTTTCTCTAGTCCCTCAATTAAACAACTTTTATACGTGAGGGGAGGAGTCAGCCGGCCGTCCGGGCGATGTAAACAAAGTGAAGATAGGACTCTGAAAACTCTGAAAACATCACAGACAGTGGGACTCGGGTGTTACACCCATTGTAGACAGTCATGACTCACAGAGTTATTTTCAGAGGAGATACTTGATATATATTTAAATGTGAAACATCACATATAAAGACTTTAATATTTTAAATTAGCGCGCTTTAAAAAAATAAAATTAAAAGGTGGATTCATTATTTGAAGAACTTTTTGTTTTCTTTGTTCCTTTTCAGACTTGTGCAGCTCTGTAAATCTTGCAGAATTGATCAAAACAATAGCTAAGTACTCTCCAGCTGTCGCCCCTGTATGAGTGTATTTAATACTCTTCAAAGAGGATTCTGACAGAAGCTGCACTATTTGCTTCTTCACGAGATGAGACTGAGTCGGGCTGTGGTCTGTGTGAAGGTGGATGCCAGGCCAGTTAGCCAGCATGACTCAAGCAGCCTGTAGGAGTCAAACTACTGCAACCACAAAGGGAGGGGTGAGGAGGGGGGGTTGGGTGAGAAAAGGGGGACTCAGACAGGCAGCTGGACTGAGGAAACAAAATCATCCTACTGTTTACAACCAATCAGTTTGCAGCAAAAATAAAGAAAAAAGCAAAACAATTAAGGGCTTTATTTTGAAAACCGTTGCCTTATGCCGTGGTTCAGCATCCTTTTATTCCTCCTCTCATGTTGCAGGAGTCACTTACAGTAACATATAAATACATGCTGAGCAGGGAACAAACATCTGCTCACAGGGAGAACCTAACAATGTAATGTTACATCTTTTTTCTTGTCCATGATGAAAAAAAGTTATTCTTGGTTGATCAAACATCATGATTTATGTTTCACACACTCCTTAAAGGTGATGTATGAGAAAGGAGTGGTCAGATTGTATTTTAAAAAAAAGAAAGTTTAGAATAAGTGCATTACTCCTTTGAGTGATCTTTTTTTGTTTGTGGTTACAAATACAAAAAGTCTTTGTTTCAGTTACATGTAGTTTCACTTTTCCTATTTATCATCACACATATAAATAAAACAGACGATTCAGGTCAAAATGTGTCTCATATTTGGATCAATGGGTTATCTCTAGGAAATAATAAAACTGCCATAAACATTTAGATTTTGCTCTGAATAGAGGACGCATGTTTATGATGATAGGGAATCATCAGAATCAGAATCTGGGTTTATTGCCAAGTACATTTAGACATACAAGGAATTTGACTTGGTGTATTGGTACTAAACAATTAACAAGGAAAAATTAAACATTGATGGGTAGATAGACATTTAAACTAAATCTGTCATCCATATTGATGTCAAGTTAAGAATTTCAATGTTTGACCTATCTGTGACATCAGCAGGAGATAAAGCTGCCTCTATCAGATGTCATCATAGCAGTTGTTACTAATACAATAAGTGAACTGTGAGCGCTCACACTGATGAGCTGATAGGTCGGATATAGACGGCTCCATCTCCACATTACACCTATCAATCAATCAATCAATACATTTTTTATTCATGACCAACATTTTTATTGTTTTCAATTTTTTTACAACAGTACAATACCAGACAATAAATGATATAGAACAATACCCAACAAGGGTAACACTATCAGTGCAAGACAAAAAAAAACAAAAAACAGACCTGACAAACAAAAATTATAATTAAGTTAAATTAAATACAGGAATAAAAAATATAAAATAAATAAATGTATTATTATTATTATTATTATTATTATTATTATTATTAATAATAATAATAATAATAATAATAATAATAATAATAATAATAATAAAATAGATAATAAAAATATATGTAAATAAATAAAAAGGTAAAAAATAAAAATAACAAAATTCCACAACCACAACATGATTATTTCAGATTAGGCTGCATGGAAGTGTTGAGTTGTCCACCTTTTACAGAAAATTGTGTTTCCATAAGATTTACAGGGGGCTGTCAGCCTACATCACCAAACCAACATGTGTCAAGCCTGTTAGGTAAAGTGAGTCAGCAGCATGCTGCTAATAATTTCCAGTGAAAAGAGAGAAGTGATGACTGCTGCAATCAATCAGTTTTTATTTGTTTAACTCATAACAAGTGTAGAGTCTAGATCGTTTTCAGTAAGAATATCACAGATGTGTGTTTTTGTTTTTTTAAGTTTGAGCTCAGTTTGAAACAAAACTCTTCACCCAGAACATTAAAAGAAGAATTGCCTTACTGTGGGATATTACATGGTGTCTGTCACACACACTGTTCACTGTGTTTTCTTTCCCCCTCTCTCCATGTGCTCGCTCAAGTGTTATGATGTTCATCATGTGACTACAAAAGACTCAAATCTGGCCGCAAGACACAGGAAGTCACATGCCAGTCATCACGGGGGCATGTTTATTTATAAGAATGACAGTGAGGAGGGACCTTCCACACACACACACACATATAATGACATATAATATATAATGACATAATGGAAATGTCAGGTGTCTTAATATGATTCAGTATGTAGGAGAGGATCCTGCCTTTTTTTTAAAACCATTTTTTTATTAAGATTTTCATAAAGTTTTACAGAATATAAAGAATAAAGTCAGACAGAAAAAAACAGAACAAAACAGGGCTTACAATGCAGGACATCATGCTACATTGCATCACTAGCACAATATTTTTTAAAGGCTTTATATGTGATGTTTTGATCCAGTAGATGTCGCCCTTGAGCACCAGCATGAAACCAAAACAACTGGCGCTGCATTGTTGTGTTAGCATGCTAATGCTAGCGATCTTTATTATGCTCGTATCTTCACACTGCATGTAAATTTACCTGAAATGAGCGTGATCTAGAAACACAGTTAAGCAGTGAGTACAGTATGTTATTCTTCTTTTCTCTAGTCCCTCAATTAAACAACTTTTATACACGAGGGGAGGAGTCAGCCGGCCGTCCGGGCGATGTAAACAAAGTGAAGATAGGACTCTGAAAACTCTGAAAACATCACAGACAGTGGGACTCGGGTGTTACACCCATTGTAGACAGTCATGACTCACAGAGTTATTTTCAGAGGAGATACTTGATTTATATATTTAAGAGTGAAACATCACACATGACAACGTTTAAAAAGAGGTAAGCGGTGAGCAGTAAAATCAGTTACTGTCCTGGAACTCTGTCCAGTCGGGCAATTCTGAAAAGGTTTTTTTTTTTTGTTTTTTGTTGACAAAGTGAGATGTTTTCTCCTCATGTTTAAAAAACCATCAAAGTAAATCTCAGCTGATAAAAAGCTTTGTTTAGGAAGTTGCTGCATACTGAAGCAGCAGTGTTTGATTGGTGTCACACAATGGCTGCACGACTTCTACCAGACAGTAATGATGGTCCTGCTATTATCCCCCCTCCTCTCTCCGAGTCCAACACATTCCAGTAATGCTGCACTTTAGCCTTCTCGTCTGCGCAGTGACAGCTGCTCACCATTATGGCACGACGTGAGCTAATTTTAATGGCTGTCACAGGCAGCAGGAGAAAACGCAGGCCTGCCAGCGTAAACAGCCAATCCAGAGCCAAGAAGGGACGGGCTTCTCCGTGGAGGGTAAATGACAGGACGGGATACAAGAACAGTCGAGGTCCTCTCTGTCATTCATTTATCATCTCAAATTTGTTCTACAAGCACAAACATACAATCACCCAGCCACTTTGAAATGTTCATTTTCACGAGTACGGAGTGCTAAGTTACTAACAATGAGGATGAACGTGTGGATGAAGGGGTTAAATATAACCAGTGATTCATTATTATACACTTTTTTTTTCTTTATAAATGAACGTTACATCAGGACCACTCTGTAGAGGACACTTCACAACATTTTAAAAAAGCCTGCATAACCTCTGTGGAAAGAACAGCTTCATAATACCCTCTGTCATGTTTCTAATGTTTTAATGCAAACCGTTACTAAGCCATCTCTTATCAGCATTACTTATTCAATAAGTGAATCAGAATCAGATTTATTAACCAGGTATGTTTACACACACAAGGAATTTAACTTCAGTGAACTGTGCTCTCTTATGTACAGGTACAACATTAAATATCAACAATAAACAGAATAAGAAAAGACTAATATTTACATGAATATGAAACAGTGCAGTGGTGAATAGTGCAAAAGATGCTGAAGTAACATGATGAGTAAAATGCAGTTATGTGACAGATGGCTCAATTAAGATGTCAATTACAGTATTTACATAAATAAGTGTGTGTGTGTTGATCATTTAAATTACTCGTTAATTTATGAGATTAAAGTCGTTAATTTACGAGAATAAATTCGTGAATTTACGAGTTTAATCTAGAAATAAAAAAAACCATTATTTTTAACGTGGCCCTAATCCTCTGTCGTAGGATACTAAGGATCCAGTTTTCTTTGTTTTTTTATTTTTATTTTGTGTTTGTATTATTTTAACATGTTCAATAAATTGACTAATAAAAGAGGACTCCTATAAAAGCAGAACACTGAAGCCCTACAGCAGATCTGTTACATTTTCTTTTTCTATGAGATGACTATAACCGCTGCCTGAGCTGGAACATGATCCCGTCTGAATGAAGACCTGGCTTTTCATAGATGCTGTGCTGCCTTCAGGGACAAGTACACGTGTGAGTAAACACTGAGGGGGTCATTCATCCAAAACAACAAGCAGGACTTACACACAAAGGTGTTGACTCAAAGCACACCACTGACTTGTTTTTACACGTTTATTACACCAGACCACATAAAAACACATCTCTCTATACATCATACTGAAACAGGAAGTGTCACCGGACAGTTAGAATCACATTCTGCCGTTTAGTTTGTGCAAGTTTAAAACAGAAGTACACACTAAACAATCAATCGCACTCCAAGAGAGACACGTGAGGATGATTGACAAGTTAAAAAAAACAGTAGAGGAAGAAGATGATACGAGCAGATACAGTTAAACATTACAGTATGAGCTTACCATCCTCAGTCATCACTGCACTTTGTACCGACGTAAGATTTAAATTTAAAAAAGGATCTTCAAGTAAGTTCTGCACAGGTCGTTATTATTTCTATTCACATTTATGTCACTTATATAAATCTGTAAAAGGCAACTGAGATGATGCAGTGAAGGCAATTTCTAAACACAAAGCATGCTAAATTAATACCCACACATTTAACCATGTTTCCAGTTAGAAGCTTTCATGTGTTTCCTCTTTTTGTTTTTAAAAAAGAGAACTATTAGCAGTTGTAGGTTTATAAAAGTTAACGAGTAAGGCAGCATGGTTGTTTTTTTCAAAAAGGCAAAAAAATAATACTCCAGTTATTAATGTAAAGTGTTCTCTATAATACTATCAGAGAATGAAAACATAAAGGGGAGAATACTTTATGTTGGCACACACACACTGTGTTCAGCACCAGGCTGCGCGCTCGCTCGGCCTCGCTCTCTGACACGTCGGCGCTGAGACAGCCGAGGAGAGACGGCCGTCCACAGACTTGACAGCACTTAACCGTTAACCTCGCCCCTTAACAACCCTCGACCTCTCTCTGGCACTCGAGCACTACACTGGTAGATGTGTGCCGTGCCGGGCCAGTCACTCAGTTCCTCTGTTGGGGTGTACACACAGTCAATAAAGGGATTCTGAAGGCACAGGACGGGTTTGTGTCATAGTAAAGGCACCATGTTAAAACTGTCCCTCTTGAACTACTCTTAAGTGTTCTTGTAGTTCTTGTAGTTCTTGTAGTTCTTGTATTGTTCTGAAGTTTCTGTGTGTCTTGGCTCTCTCATGTGGTATTTACCCACACTCCTCTGGTCCCATCACTGTGTCCTGTCGGAGCGTCTCAGTGGCTCGGGATGTGATGGTTGGGCTGAGGAGGACCCAGAAACCCAAGCCTCTGCTTGTTCTTCCTCTGTTCTGTCATCTGTGGACAAGGCAGAGAAAAAAATTACATCAACACAGAGTGGCTTTTTTAATTTTGAATGAAGCATACACGATGAGCTGTGTTCTTGTTTTTATTGTTCTTTATTACGTAAAAAAACTCAAAAGCTCCCACTGTGTTCAAACACTGTTATGGTCTCTATTTGAACTTTGAGTGCAGGTATAATGACTTCACATTTTTTTAATCTAAGCACCAGCATATCATTCTATATGAAATATATAAAAAAACATTTAGCTCATAACTTAAAGGGATACTTCAACCATCTGCATTAATCTTTGTATCATTAGAAACCTGGTAGTATTTTTGAATGGTCGTGCATCCCGCCCTCATTTTCCTCTGAGATGTGAAATCTTTGTATTTCTGAGTCTGTAAAGGAGCTTCAAGTGACGCAAAATGACGATTTTTGCATCACTGGAAGCTGTTACGGTTAGCGGGGTGAAACTACAACGCTAGTTCCTCATATTTTCAACCACTGAAGCTACAGACCAATCACAGATCAGTGGGTGGGAACTCACTCCCAGAATCCAAACACAACATCCGCCATATTGCTTGGAGGCTAAGCTAACAGGCTCTATGGAGAAAGCTGATGCCGGGGCCGCCGCCGGCCACTGGCAGAATGCACAGAATGCGTGTGCATTCTGGGATTTGGTGTCTTTCATCCACATGAGCCAAAAAGACACTTTCTGTCTTTTCTCGGTCAAGAAGGAACCAACTTCAAAATGTATTTCACATTTCTACATATATGACCCAATGTCAATACAGATTCATGTTTCAACAGGTGAAGTGTCCCTTTAAGAAAATGAGTCTGCATACACTGGGTTACAATATATATATGTAACAATATATTACATTTCCTCTCAAGGATTCACACATAAAAATAAAAATGTCGCTGGGAACAATCATCCGAGAGAGAACACTATCATGTGTTGGATGTTTTATAAGTGTGTGTGGGAGTTTTCATGAATCAGAAGTGGCTGGTTTCTCACATCACATTGGCAGTGTAGACATCATAAAGAAAAAGATAAACTTTATTGAGCCGCCATGGGGGACATTTTTCAACAGCTCAAGAAACAGGAATATAATTATCAAAAATAACAAAAAGTTAAAAATCCAAAATCCAATAATAGAATAATACAAGGTATGAAGTGAAGTATATAAGTGAAGGACGCTGGTTCTGTAAAGTATAACCCCGTGTGGAGGTCAGCAGAGTTTCTCTCTGTCAGTGGGAGTTTGAGTTCAGCAGAGTTTTGGTGAGCAGGCTCATGACTGCATTGTGGCTCAGTCTGTTTAAAAAAAACTCACCTCAATTTGTGTTTAAGGAGGTGTGACAGCCCTGCTAACCCCATGACTACGTCTGAGTCACTTCAGACTTTGTGAGGCTACATCAGATTGATAAATGCACTACAGTCTGACTCTGCAGACTCAGAGATGAAGCTTTGGTGTCACACTCAAACCCTTTTCACACATACAGAAATCTCCTGAAAAACTCTGGAGATGAGTCTACCCGGATGTTCTTTAGGTTATGTGTGAACACAAACAGTTTCTCCTCCAGACCTCTAGTGTTTTATCTACAGAATATCAGAGTGATCTGATGTCTGAACGCAGCAGAATATACTCCAGAGATTTCACCTCGAGCCAATAGGAAGAGAGTGATGTTTATATAGTGACTGTTTAAAGTGTCTGCACGCGACCTCTACGATCTCCGTGCTCTAATTAAACGTCTGCATTCTGTTTTCTGTTCGTCAGTATGTTGTTCTCCTCTCTCTTGTGGATGTTGTCATTCCATTGGATTACACATAGCATTGATATAAAGACAAATATTCTCATTGTAACGTCGTGTAGCGGACTCTGTTGCTTCGGCTGCTACTTCCGCGTTGTTTATTTACGTCATGAAGACTTACTGAGGTCGACAGAGGTAGTTTGTTTTTGTTTATCGGAGCTGGTTTTCAAACATCAGGGAGAAAGAGGAACAAGGGCTGGCCTGTGACTGGGATCACATGCAGGGGAGGCAGGTGATGAGAGTGATCAGTCACACTGCAGAGAGTCACACAAACAGCCAGAGGCTCGCTCACTGTACTCTCTGCATGTGTTGACGTGATAGTCACCTGTCATGCTGAGTTCACGAGCATCAGGGCGGGTCTCAAAGAATCCAGAACAGAGGTGGATACTGTGATGAGACTACTGATACAGGACGTCCTGCCCTGAGGGTGACTTAACGTGGTAAGAGTCTGAGGTCAGGCGTTACCGAGGTTCACCGTGTATGAACTGAAGTTGGCTGAACTGAGATGATCTCACATTCTGACATTATCTACAGAAACATGGAGATTCTTTAAGCCTGGCTCACTCTGCAGGATCATCGGGCAGATTTGAGCTCCGATTCTTCTCTCCCGACTCGAGGCTGCTCGGACCCGATTCTCTGTTCAGATTATCTTGTAGTGTGAGCGGTCCAAAGATCCAATCTTAACGTCCCCGATCTGCCCGGCGATCGTCGGGGACGCCCCGATTTATTTCAAACATGTTTGATATTTAGAATTTAAAATCTTGACGATTACGTCATGAAAGGGTCCGGCAGAAGTTGTGTGTGACTACAATCACCAGAGACAAGGGAGGACTGTAGTCATGGCGACCAGCGGCAGGACGCAACCCGGTGTTTTTTTCAGATCATCAGTGCAGCACTTTTCTGAAACTTGTCTCCATATATCTACGATTGTATCAACTTTTCTATATCCTACAACAACTTCCACTTCCTTCTCTTTCACCAACCGTCGTCCTTTGTTTTTTTAAATGAAACTTTATTAACAATTGTCTCGATTTCAGTCGTACAGTGTGAGCTGACATGACACAGTGTGAGCCGAGCTTTACTCTATTTTTCAGTATGAAAGTGTTTGTGCTTTCTGTTTGTAGTCCGAGTAGTTTTGTCAAATCAGGTTTCAGCAGGCATTGGTGTGTGCAGGAAAAACAGTCAATATGAAGAACAAAATTCACAGTTATGACATCCCGACTCCGTTTAGTGATTACATAAGGACGATTTGTTTGTCTCTATAAACAAATACCTGCATGCAGCTGCAGAAAACAATCTGATCTTGATCAAAAATTCTAATTGAGAGACTCGTCTGCTTGACGCTGTGATGGAAAGGCCACATAGCGTTTGGATTTCCTGACTTCCTTGAATGCATCGGAAGTGATCAATCAAACAAAGCGTTTTTTAAAGTTGTTTTCTTCTCTTGAGGACAGACCAGTCGAAGCGTGCATTTTTTACTTTGTACAAATCTGCATCGTATTGATTTAATCTTGGCGAGCTCAAAGAACTGTTTCATTTCACAAGTAAATCACCAGAACATCAGTTTCTCATTACGGCTCTCTCCAATGAAGCCAAAGTGAAGCCTCTCTGTAATTTAATGTTTACAGTTAAACTGAGACTCACCCGAAACTGATGAACGGGCACTAATAATATCAAAACCTAGAAAAGACAGTGTTTACTCTGCTTCACTCTGCTTTAACAAATGGTCTCTTCCTTTGTTAATTACACTGTAAACAATGAAGCGCCTTGCTAAGTGGACTTTAAACAATGCAGCCCAGGAAACAGTCAGGCAGTCGTTTCATGATAACCACTGGCTACACCAGAATCACCAAGAAGTTGGTTCCCATAGTTCTCATGGCATAAATCTTCATCTGAAGATTGGCTAATAGCATTCTGCTGTTCTTCATGTGTTCACCACAACCTGTTTTTTTAACATGTTCTATTTCCTGGATCCAAACCCCAAATGCAGAAGTGCGGTTCTTTTTACCAAACACATTCACCTCTGCCCTTCACCAATTCATCTGATGTTAGCTTACAGCTAGTTGGGACTTCTTCTCATGGGGTCAAATTGTTTAATCGTATGAGCTATATATCCAAGGCTCTATCTAATTTCTCATTTAAATCATCTGTTGTGATTTAGGAAGTCGTTAACAATGTTTGTCTTGTGCTCATAAAACCAGAATGATGGAGTTGCAGTTCTTGTGTAGCTTAGTTGTTATTTCATATGATTGATAAAAACAGGAGAATTTGTTTTCCGGCAGTCTTCTGGAATTCAGTTCTGACATAAGAGCTAGGATGAGAACTTTTAGGAACATGAGCATCAACAACGCTGGAGACAGTGTGGACACATAGATGTGCATCACTCCTGTTTTATTTTTTTAAATGTCCAAAAATGTAATATTCTGGTAATGCCGTTAGGGTCTGTTTTCTTAGAGTAATGAGAGAGGATGTGATTATGAAAACGGTTTACTGGCTGTAAAAAAAAGAATAAGGAATTAGAAGGTAATGGTTTAAACCTGACCCGGAAAACTTGAGCAAGTGAAAAAAGTCAAAGAAATCTTTCAAATAGAAAGAACAACTTTCTTTTTCTGACATACTTGATCAATGTTTACTTAGAAATAAGAGAAATGAGGCGGCTCTGTTGCACTGAAGAGGTACATTAACTAACTCTAATAGGACTAATAGGAAAGCTAAGAATTTCCCCCCCAAAAAATCTTTTGATTCTTTCCTGTTCTTTGTGTTGTGTAAATAAAAAGTATGAGAAATAAATAATTCATAAAAGTTGAACTGGACCTGTTCCTTGAGCTCAGACAGCTGGCCTGACAGCTGCATCACCAGAGTGATGGTGCTGTCCAGCTTCTCCTGCAGAGAGCGCATCTCGTTCTGCTCGTTGTCTCCCTCGCTGCTCACCAGAGACATGGCTCTCATCCTGGGGAACCACTCCAAGTTCTTCTCCTGGGAGGAGAGAGAGAGAGATGGGACGTGATGTGACAGGAGAAGTGTGAAAGGTGAAAGGGAATAAAGAGGCTAAAATAGAGCTGACTCAGCAGGCAGCAGACAGACAGACATACTGTACATGGAGGATTTGCATAGACATAAGGGGGGTGTTACAGAGCTGAAACCAGACTTCTGGAAGGAAACAGGCATGAAGGTTTGATTTGGTTTCATTTCATCAGAATGAAGATTTCCATTTTAAAACTTCTGTCTCTCAGCTCTTTTAAATGGAGGTTGAAGACACACCTGTTTACAGCCTTTAATTAAACTATTTTAATCTGATTATAAACTTTAACTCTGCACTGTAACTTTTAACTCTTTTTATATTTTTACTTCAATTAATTTCATTTGAATTATTTTTATTTGAACATATTTTCAGATTTAATAATTTTTTTAATGTTCTATATTAATGTTTCTTTTCTTTCCTCTGTCATGATGCTTTTTCATGTCTTGTGTGAAGCACTTTGAATTGCCTTGTTGTTGAAATGTGCGACATAAATAAACTTGCCTTGCCTCTTGAAAACTGTGGATAGCAACACTAAACCATCAGTAACTGGCATTTCAATTCTCACCCAATCCCTAAACACACTGGGAATGAGTCACTGCTGTCTATGGAAAACACCACCGGGAATTTAGTGTTAACTTCATGTGTCAGGAAAAAAAATCGAGACTTACTTTATTATCGTTTTTTTGTTATTTCCAGACAGTAGCAGCAGACAGAATGAACCGTCTGTGGTGATGCCATGAGAAAAAAAGTGAGCCAGACCGACCTGTAGCATTATGCAATAGCCTTAAGTGCGTCTGTGTTTGTACATGTGTGGGTGTGTGCACGGTTGGTTTGCATCTGTGTGGATATGTACACAGCAGACTGTGAGCAGGAGTGTGTGTTTTACAACATGCATGCTCCCCTGGGTCTCTGAAAGTGAGAGAGGTGTCAGAGAGACAGACTGCCATCAGCTGGTCTTATGTAATATTCATTTGCCACCACTCCTGATTTAAAAAAAAACATGTCTTAAAAGGTGCTGAGAGTAGGATTTGACAAGCGCCACAGTCAGTCCAGTAGGAGGAATGAGGAATTCTCCCACCTACTCTTATATAAGAATAGACTGGAGTGTGAGACACTGAGGAGGAGAGGAAGAGGAGAGGAGAGGAGAGGAGAGGAGGAGAGGAGAGGAGGAGAGGAGAGGAGAGGAGAGGAAGAGGAGAGGAGAGGAGAGGAGAGGAAGAGGAGAGGAGATGAGAGGAGAGGGAGAGGAGAGGAGAGGAGAGGAGAGGAGAGGAGAGGAAGAGGAGAGGACAGGAGAGGAAGAGGAGAGGAGAGGAGAGGAAGAGGAGAGGAGGAGAGGAGAGGAGAGGAGAGGAGGAGAGGAGAGGAAGAGGAAGAGGAGAGGAGAGGAGAGGAAGAGGAGAGGAGAGGGAGAGGAGAGGAAGAGGAGAGGAGAGGAGGAGAGGAGAGGAGAGGGAGAGGAGAGGAAGAGGAGAGGAGAGGACATGACAGGAGAGGAGAGGAGAGGAGAGGAGAGGAGAGGACAGGAGAGAGAGGAGAGGAGAGGAGAGGAGAGGAGACAGGAGAGGAGAGGAGAGGAGAGGAGAGGAGAGGAGACAGGAGAGGAGAGGAGAGGAGAGGAGAGGAGACAGGAGACAGGAGACAGGAGAGGAGAGGAGAGGAGAGGAGAGGAGACAGGAGAGGAGAGGAGAGAAGAGGAGAGGAGAGGAGACAGGAGAGGAGAGAGAGGAGAGGAGAGGAAGAGGAGAGGAGAGGAGAGGAGAGGAGAGGAGACAGGAGAGGAGAGGAGAGGAGACAGGAGAGGAGAGGAGAGGAGAGGAGAGAGAGGAGAGGAGAGGAGAGGAGAGGAAGAGGAGAGGAGAGGAGAGGAGAGGAGAGGAGAGGAGAGGAGAGGAGACAGGAGAGGAGAGGAGAGGAGAGGAGACAGGAGAGGAGAGGAGACAGGAGACAGGAGACAGGAGACAGGAGAGGAGAGAAGAGGAGAGGAGAGGAGACAGGAGAGGAGAGAGAGGAGAGGAGAGGAAGAGGAGGAATGCTGTGGTGTGTTATCTGTTTTTATTTCTTAATCAATGAGTTAATCTCACTTTGTAGCCTGTTACATAATAATGTAATAATAATAATAATTATAATTATAATAAATTAGATTTATGCATAAATAGATGTGACACATAACGGGATCATGTTGTCTGTGGACATTTAGAAACAGAAACAACATTAAGGACTAGTCATCACAAAACCTTTTCAGTCAGACATGTGGAAAATTGTTGCCATTATGTGAACCGTTGCCTTTAAGATGCAAAAGATATATAGAATCAAATAGAATAGAATTTATTGTCAAGCCAGGGGCGGAAAGCTGTCTTTGGTCTAACCAACACAAACATGTCCACAGGATAAAAACATCACATTAGTGACTCAGTACCCATATGACAGCACATTCAAGATAACGGTAGGATGCTGTATTTAATCATTTCTCACAAACATTACTGTCACTTAACTAAAAAACACACAAGCTAGCAGGGTAAAGTAAGCATGTTTAACAGATAAAGCCAGTTCTGTTCTCATCACATCCATACCTTCAACTTAATACCAACATGCTAACTTGCTAACAGCAGATGGCTGTTCAACATGAGTCAGGTATAGCTCAAGGTTTTTCCTTGCCACTGTAACTTTGCTAAATGTTGCTAAGGGCTGAGCTAATGATGGATTAATGCTGGGTCTCTGTAAATAATAGAACTAGAATAGAATACTCTTAGTCTCTTCTTATTGGCTCCAAACAAATACCGCTTCATTAATTGATTGATATCCAGAGCATTAAATCATTAAGTGTATTGTTTATGTATCTGGTAAAGTCAGAATAATTAAAATCTTTTAAACCACTTGGCTTAGGCACCCCCGAAATCATTCACGTTTTTAAGGTCATCCAGATATGGCATGAGGTTAAGTTAGCTTAACACAGAAATGACCGATGGAAATGTCCTTCACCGGGACATTATTCACTTTTATTCTCTGACATTTCAGAGCTTTTCCATTACAGTGTACTCCAGTAAAGATACTGAGTCAATACTTCATTTATCAGAATCTTTCTTTTTCACAGCAACTTCTATTTCTCTCTCAGTACAGTGTGCACTCCCTCTGTTAGCAATATGCTAACATTAAGCTAGTGCATGTGTTGTTGCTCTCGCTGTTACTAACAACATAAATGATTTAAGGACAGGATCAAACAGGTTGTTTTTATGTTTTAAGGTTATAGTCATGATAGCAAACTAGGGCACTGGCCATATGTAACCGAGAACATGTCAGCTATACCCGAGTCACATGACACTTCATAAAGATATCTCTCACATTATTCTGGTTGTTTTCAGGGGAAGTCCCATTATGTATGACTGCTGCGCTCCACAGTATGAATCCAGTCTTTCTATAAGACATTGCATATAAATCTTTGGGCTAATTTGGGCCTCTGGCATCAAGGGGCTGACGGAATAAAAAAAGAAAAGTTTCTTGCCTTGCAGCTGAAAAGACACAGTGATGGCCCTGTGGGATTCAAGGTCATTGACACTGAGGATTGTGTGATGTTTCTTTTTTTTTTTTTTTTTAAACCAAGCCATCCGTAACTGATCGATTAAGTAACCACATGGCTTCATTGAAGAGACCTACATTATCATGAGGTGAATACTATATTCTGTTTGAATTTAAGTGACATATGGTTAAACAGTGACTGTACAGAATCTGGATTTGTTACGCTCATGTCTCTAATGACGTCTTTCCATCACTACACTATACAGAGGTCCACTGTGTGCTGAGCTGCACGCTGTCTGAATGAGGCGAGGCTTTAGGTTTGCTCCAATGATCAATTTCAACACCTCAGTGAGCATGAAGCTACACACACTCGTGCTTCTCACTGTGATGCCGTCACCTCACCACACACCACAGAGCTACAACAACATACACAAGAAGAGGTGTGCAGGTGAGCACACTGGAGAAACAGAAAATATTCACAAAGGTGGTGTGAGGATGTGAGTTGTCAGAAAACCTGCCTAGGCATGTACCGGACAAGATCAGCAGAAACATAAAGCTTTGTCCACAGGGGGCGCCAGGATTCAAACAAACCTCACAGGAGCTTTAAATACAACTAATATACTTAAAAAATGTGTGTTATTTTCAGCGATTTTGCTTTTTAACCTTCTGACAATACTCTATATTTATCAATACCTTAGCTATGTTACATCTACCTGTGATACAGCTTCATTAATGTGGAAATGGTTAGAAAGCAGTAAAGTCTTTATTTGTGATTTTTCACACTTAAATATATAAATCAAGTTTATCCTCTGAAAATAACTCTGTGAGTCATGACTGTCTACAATGGGTGTAACACCCGAGTCCCACTGTCTGTGATGTTTTCAGAGTTTTCAGAGTCCTATCTTCACTTTGTTTACATCGCCCGGACGGCCGGCTGACTCCTCCCCTCGTGTATAAAAGTTGTTTAATTGAGGGACTAGAGAAAAGAAGAATAACATACTGTACTCACTGCTTAACTGTGTTTCTAGATCACGCTCATTTCAGGTAAATTTACATGCAGTGTGAAGATACCAGCATAATAAAGATCGCTAGCATTAGCATGCTAACACAACAATGCAGCGCCAGTTGTTTTGGTTTCATGCTGGTGCTCAAGGGCGACATCTGCTGGATCAATAAATCACATATAAAGCCTTTAAATAAAGGAAACTTAAAAATAAGTTAAGTTGTTTTATAACAGAGAAAATGTTTGAGATAGTTATTAAATATAATTCTCAACATGATGTTTAAAGTTTGTGCTGTGTTTCTCCTCCACACAGACATCTTCTAACAGGAGTGTTTCTATGTTGCAGTACTACTGATCACCTTGTTCATGAGTTTAGTATAACATCCTGAAAGTTCTTCATGTTCAATAAGGTAGTTTCACAACATGTGTGTAGAACAGTGAGGATGAATGATGACACAGGACTGTTGAGTACATCACCTATCACAGTACAAATAACACCCTGACATGTTTTTCAGTCATTTCTAGAGTCAACATAGAATTACACAGAATCTGACCCCCCCCCCCCCCCCCCCCTCCCAAGTTCAAGCTCCCTTTCTGTTCACACACTTCTGCTAAGGACAGTTTGTCACAGTGTGTGTTGTAAAGTAAATGAAGGGTTCATGATGTGGCAGTGACTGTGTCATGGGTGTGTGTGTGTGTCAGTGTGTGTGTGTCAGTGTGTGTGTGTGTGTTTTAGAGAGAGAGAGAGAGAGAGAGAGAGAGGGAGAGTGACAGGAGAGCACGTGCAAGGCAGGGCTGAGCTATTAGCAGGCCACTTGAGATGGGTTATGTAACAGCGTTGTGGCTGCTGCAGTACCTGCCAGGCCTGTAGTCGCTGTGATCATTACACACACACACACACACACACACACACACACACACACACACACACACACACACACACACACACACACACACACACACACACACACACACACACACACACACACACACACACACACACACACACACACACACACACACACACACACACACACACATCCAGTGAAACACGATCCTGCACTTTTTTCTTGGCAACAAATCACTCTGTCCTATGCAACCACATGCACTCATTATGAGAGTCAGTGTGTGTGTTTGTGTGTGTGTGTGTGTGTGTGTGTGTGTGTGTATGTATGTGTGTTTCTCAAGGTCATCAGGTTTCAGCTCAACACGGAGCAGGAAGGGCAGAGTTTTCATTCATCCAGTAGCTTTACGTTTACTTTGTTGCAACAGATAATCACTTCAGTGCATGAAGTTGAGCGTTAATCTTGTTTTAAATTGAAAAGTAAATATCTTTGAGAAAAAGCAAAAACTTTTGAGGGGCTTTAAACTTTTTCAGGAGAAACAGGAAATGTCAAAATATGTGTTTCAAACAAAAGTGGTCTGTAGCTCAAGTCTATCCACCTTCTGTGTGCATCAGCCTTAAGGTACAAAAGGAGGCATTAGTATAAATTCCTGACTCATCATTAGCCTATCTTATAACGCAGCGATACTTAGGCCTGGAGTCAGAACAGAGCCGACCTCTTCGAGGACCTGCTGATGCATATTAATTCAACGTCTGTCAACCTGTTTGTTATGCAAAGTGCTTATTATAATGCAACCAATTTTCATGCGCGTCATGGCCGCAGTGTTAATCACTAAATGTGTCATTGTGCTGCGAGGCTTCATTTGAATCCATTAACCTCACGGCAACACCTTTTAGTCGCCCTTACATCCTTCAACTTCTCGTCTGTGTGTCAGAGCAGCAAGTTGGTGCATTGATGATAATAGAGCCGGACTGAGTTTAATTACCATTTAACCACTCTGTGTCCCAGCAGGTTAGGAGCTGGGCACGGTGAAGACTACCTGAGCACAGAGAGTCATGTCTCTCCAGCAGCGATTGGAGGGGGGGGGGGGGGGGGGGGGGAGTAAATTAGGATGCTCGGCACAGGCCTGGAGGCTTAGGCTCATTTTTCGATCGCTCGTCTGCTCACGCTTCTCTAGCACACTCTGCAAGTCTGCAAAGTGAGGAGGGCTGCACAACTTCAAGACTCTGAACACTGACGCCTCCGCATGCCGATGTGTACAGCTCATGAGCAAAATGTGAATTAGGAATGAGATTTAGAGATTAATGTGTTTGTTTGTCTATATGTTCCCCAGAATAATAAATCAAATATATGCTGTTGGGTGTGTTAAAGTCTTTCTATGTGATGTTTCACACTTAAATATAGAAATCAAGTATCTCCTCTGAAAATAACTCTGTGAGTCATGACTGTCTACAATGGGTGTAACACCCGAGTCCCACTGTCTGTGATGTTTTCAGAGTTTTCAGAGTCCTATCTTCACTTTGTTTACATCGCCCGGACGGCCGGCTGACTCCTCCCCTCGTGTATAAAAGTTGTTTAATTGAGGGACTAGAGAAAAGAAGAATAACATACTGTACTCACTGCTTAACTGTGTTTCTAGATCACGCTCATTTCAGGTAAATTTACATGCAGTGTGAAGATACGAGCATAATAAAGATCGCTAGCATTAGCATGCTAACACAACAATGCAGCGCGAGTTGTTTTGGTTTCATGCTGGTGCTCAAGGGCGACATCTGCTGGATCAAAAAATCACATATAAAGCCTTTAAAGTCTGACACCTGAATATAATAATGCACAGAAGTCTTCAAACCGCATGCTTAAACAGATCATGTGACTTGTTGGACAGACACCATTCAAACTTTAAAATCTTTGTTATGATTCATGTTTTTGCTTGTTATGCTTGGTCTATCTGTGTGGTCCTTGGGGTGGGGAGGGAGGGAGGGAGGGAGGGAGGGAGGGAGGTTGGGGTGGGATATATTGGAGGAATTATTTTCTTTGCCCCCCTCATTGCCATTATTCTTTACTTATTTCTATACTTTCTGTGTCGTGGTAATCCAGAGGAGAGAGACAATACAATCTTTGTTTCCTCCTTTTCTCTGCTGTTTTCATCCCTTCTTTTGAAATGTATTGTATAAGGAGTTATGTATATGATATACTGTATATGATTCTCCTCTCCTGTATATTTGTAGGATGTTGTTAAAACCACAACATCTTGTTTTCCTTTTATTCTAAGCGACAATGTTTAAACATAAATAATAAAAAATTTATCACAAAAAAAGAAGTCTTCAAATCCATATTTGAACATTGTAGTGCACTTTGGAAATGCTAGATTAAAGTGCTTCAATTTAACTTGAGCGACAGTAATTTGATGATAGAGCAGCCTGTGTGATGTCTCTTTGACTGTAAGAAAAAGAAAAGGTTCAGTGGGAGCATTTTTCTCTGAGCATGCAGCATATACGTTGAGTAGACTGACCGCGATCATCTGGGCCACGTAGCTCTCAGGGCCGGTGTACTCGGTCGGATCCTTCACCCTCACCAGGACCAGGAAGTAAAGGTAGTGCCACATGTTGTGTTCAGATTTGATGTGCTCCTCGAAGGACACCGTCTTGTTGTCGAACTTGTCTCTTTCCAGCCCTGCAAGAAGACAAAGTCGCTTGAAATGATAGAAGTCCTTTTCCAAACTACACAGAAACGTTTCTTTACCGACGTCCACATGGGAGTACACACCACAGATGAAACAGGTGGTTTTCAGGATCTCCTCCTTCCTTTGTTTCTCGCTCCTCAAGTCAGCGAAGGTGTCGATGATGACGCCAAAGATGAGGTTAAGAACGATGATGATGACGACGAAGAAGAACAGCAGGTCATAAACCACCCGCGCTGCAAACAGTGGCTCCTAGATGGATAAAAAAACACACAGGTCATATATGGAGAAAGAACATCATCTGATACAGTTACTAATGAATATTGTTATGTCTGCTCAATGCTGCTCCACGTCTGTCCTGCATGAGATACATGTTTTATATTAACCAAATGCTGCTTTATGCGTATCCTGCATGCTTTATGTATTTTCTCCTGTGGCTGCTCACCTGTCTGCTTCATTACTGTCATGATATTTCTATTTGTAGCTTTTAGCGATGTTTGAATTTGTTTTTTTTAGGGAGCGTTTTATCAAATCTGTCCAGAGACAACAGATGAAAATTAGTCTTTTGGTTAACTCTGGCATATTTACTGAAATGTTTATTAATGTGCAATGTCCCTCAAAGTGTAGGCAGAAGATATTGCAAGCATTATGTACAGACTAATATGATTAGTTAAGGTCCTGCTTTATTAAGTTTGTATTTGGGGGCTGTCTCACCTGTCTGGAGGGTCTCCTGAGAATGTCTCCCACACCTCCTCCATTACGGAGTCCCTGGTTTAACACTGTGATGATGCACATGAGCAGAGTGTCGCACACGCGCTCTATCTCGTCGTCTTCATCTGAAACCAGACACACAGCACAACATGTGAGGAGCCGTGATGAATCAGAAACAAACAGAGAGGTTAACAACCAGTTGATTTTTCATGTTGTTGTTTATGTTTATTGTTGTTTTAACAGGTTTTTAATACACTTTGTTTTTTGTTAACCTAACTATATAGAGAACAAACCATATGATGTATTTTTGTAGACCAACCCGGAAGTAGCATCGCCATGGGGTCTAACTAGAATTCTCCTATGTATTAACTTGACCTTCAAGGGGGGCGGGGGTATAATGGTAGGGGAAACACTGAATAATATAATATATATAATAAGAATATACAGTATATATATTGATGCTAAATAATAATAATAATAATATAATGTTAGTAATGATAATAATGAAGCAGGTCATGGGGGTAATGTTTATGGGGGTGAAGTTTTGTGTCAATATTTAATACTTTGAAACGGAAATGGCATGCAGAGCGCGTGGAGGTGAAGGATGTGGAGATCACGTGCGAGCTTCTAAGGTGCAGGTGATGCATGGAGACACAGAACAAACAGGAGTGTGAGTCACCTCCTCTGCCACATCAAGTTTCTTTGTGTGGACGCACGTGTGTGTGTGTGTGTGTGTGTGTGTGTGTGTGTGTGTGTGTGTGTGTGTGTGTGAGGGTAACCTTTCATAAACTGACTACTGTTGGAAAGGTCACATGCACTCCACCTCTCTGGTAAGACCACAAAATCTTAAAATTTGTCAAATCAACCAGAACTCTCCAAATGGGAAGCATTCAAAATAAAATTAAATAAAATTAAATAAAATTAAATAAAATTAAATAAAATTAAATAAAATAAAACTAAATATAAAATAAAATACATTTTCATCAAATTAAGTTTTTAAGAGTTCACATATTTATAAAAAACTCACCTGGTGTTGCATCAGGGCAGCTATCTTTCACACATGTGCCAGGAACTCCTTTGCTACTCAATAATTCCCCTTTTCCTTTTCAAAGTAAAAACAGAACATTGGGAGTATTTTATGAATGATTACAGCACTGGGAATTCACAAAAAGTTTGTACAACTGTACTCTGGCATTAAAAAGTACGTCCTGCTA
>NC_083615.1:642071-654571 GCF_963584025.1 Labrus mixtus | reverse complement strand
ATTATATATATATTTATTACCATCACCTCTCTTTTTATGATGGTCACATTATTACATTTATATAATTTTATATTCTTTCCATTAATGTTTACATGCATATATACTTTTTATATATATATATATAACTCATTTTTCATTTATTTATATTTTTGTTTGTTTTCTCACTAAATTCCGCACTTTAATGCAGTACGCTGCCACGAACACATTCACACCTTTCTAACACACCTGAACATAAAAATCATTGCTTGACTTTCATCTCATTTAAATGTATTTTGTCTGTATTGTTGCTCTGTATCTTTGCTTATGTTTTGCTATTTTGTCCGTTTTATTTACTTTTATTTTTTGTCTTTGTTTATTTGTTCTCGCTTTAGTTGTCATGTCTATATATTGTTGTTTCATTTTGTTCACCTTATCACCAATTAAAAAAAAAAAAATGAAATGGGAGACCATGAAAATAATAATGTGTTTAATATGTCGAGTTTTCTGTCACCAGACTGAGGTCAAAAATCTCAACACAGCAATAACGATGATTAAAGTCTAAGAGGTCACACCTCAACAGCTATAACTGTTGATGTGTGACAACTTGTAAAATGTTAAATGTCGGGAACACGACGTGAAATGAAGAGCATTCAAACGTTGTGAATGGTCTTAGTTTTAAAAGACAAATGGATATACAACCGATCTGATTTAGTTCAGTATTGAAATAGGCAATGACAGGGTTAGTGTGAGTCGGCATGCATGAGACCAGGACCCTGGATTTAAAGGGATACTTCACCATCTGCATTAATCTTTGTATCATCAGAAACCTGGTAGTGTTTTTGAATGGTCGTGCATCCCGCCCTCATTTTCCTCTGAGATGTGAAATCTTTGTATTTCTGAGTCTGTAAAGGAGCTTCCAGTGACGCAGAATGATGATTTGTGCATCACTGGAAGCTGTTGTGGTTAGCGGGGTGAAACTACAACGCTAGTTCCTCATATTTTCGACCACTGAAGCTACAGACCAATCACAGATCAGAGGGTGGGAACTCACTCCCAGAATCCAAACTTAACGTCCACCATATTGCTTGGAAGCTACGCTAACAGGCTGCACATTTCTACTACATATATGACCCACTGTCAATACAGACAGTGGGTCATATATGTAGTTCTTTTTAGTACAAATATTAGATCTCTATTCAGCATCAATAGTTTCCAACACCTATGAACATCAAGCAGTCAACAGCCACATGGTTGTACTGATTATTAGGAGGTCGAATAAATACCGGTAAGGGTGAGGTCCATGTATTTCTCTGAAAAGTAAAAAAACAACAAAAACAACAAAAAACAACACATCTATTTGAGATATTATCTGCAACTATAAAACAGACTAGCTGAAGTTGTAGATGATTCTCACCTTCATCTCCATCGTCACCGAAGGGGTAGAACACAGCCACGGCGATGTTGACCAGACAGGCCAGGTAGAAGGAGATGCTCCCCCACAGAGAGATGTGTCTCGAGAACCAGAACAGAGCCTTATTCTCTGCACAAACACACACAGACAGCATGAGCACACACACACTCACACACACAACTCTTATACTGGCTGCAGGCGCTTCAGTTTATTCTGGACTAACTCTAAGCAGACAGTGTGGATGATAATCATGATTTTACCTTCTCCACTGACACCATCATTACTATTTATTAAGACTTACTGCGGATCTTCTTCTGCCACCTCATCTCGTTGTAGAGGTTGTCAAACTGCTGGAAGAAGTCGTTCACCTTGCTGCCCTGGTCGTCTCTCTCTGTGGTGGTGAACACTCGCACCTTGGACTCCTCTGTGAGGTACTCGCAGATGTTAGGCACCGGAAACACGATCTGCTCCATGGTGCGGTCATGACGCACAATCTGGGGATAAGATATCTGTTAAATCCTTATGTATAAAAAAAAAAGGAAAAGTGTGATTTGCTTGTTAAAATGTATTTCACAGAGATTCAGAGGAGGAAGTGATGAAGTGAAGGTGTTACCTCTATCTGGGCTGTGTGGTTGGCATAATGATGAAGGGCGTCGTCCTTTTCATTGTCGGGGTCGACCACACACACGGTTCCCAACACAGACCCCGGCCTCAGGCTCTGCTGCAGGATCTTATTGTGCCGTGCCAGCTGGGATTGAAAAAAAAGAAAAGAAATGACTCATTCATTCAAGTTTTCACCTTAAGATGTCACTTAAGAAGAGAACATGAAAGACCTCACTGTCAGTCCAAGAGTGAATAAAGGATCAACAAGCTTTTAAATGAAAACCATGATGTTACTGTGCATCCCTTACATAACGCCACAGAAGTTCATGGTGCCATTCTACCAAGCTCTGTGTTATTGAGCATGGGAATATTCAAAGACTAAACCTGCAGTCAATCAATCAATCAAACTTTATTTATAAAGCACCTTTCAGACAAATTAAATTGCAGTTCAAAGTGCTTTACTAAAGTGCAGAAAAGTTATTGACGAAATAGTAGTTTATAAAATCATTGAGAGACTAATGCACCAATAAGAATTTAAAAAATATATGTATAAAAATGAAAAAATAAAATACGACACATAAAAGCAACAAGATATTAAAATGAATACATCAGAGAAGAATATTTAAAATTGTAGTGGGATAAAAAAGACAATACAATAATGTTAAGATTTGAATTGATATAAAGCACTTTATAAAAGCCAGACTGAATAAATGAGTTTTCAGACTGCGTTTAAAAATCTCAATATTCTGGGCTCCTCTCAGAGCCTCAGGAAGGTCGTTCCACAGTCTCAGAGCGTAACAGCTGAAAGCAGCATCACCAAAGGTTATTGTCCTGCTCTGTGGAAATAACTAACTGATTTTTCATGGTCACTGGACAAGAACAGAAACATAAATAAACATTGGCAACATATCTATCTCTTCTACACGATGTTCACAAGCTATTCCCTAACCGTATTTGTCTGTACAGTTGAGACTTTTTTGGTGTCAAATATTGCCTTTTTACATCCTTTTTTCTGAGCTTTCATTGCAGGTGAGAAAAGTTTGGCTGATAAACAGAATGTGCCGATGTGCTACAGAAGGAATTGAATGAAAGTGAAACAGTAACAGAAGGAGGTTGTTTACAGTTAAATGTAGTGGGCTGTGTCAGAGTTTCCCATAAGGGTCATCCCTAAAAGACATTTAACTTCTGTAAGTTCAACGGCTTTACAAAAATGGAAAGCAGCTTTACATAGAGGTAGAGTAGGTATTCTTCACTGTTCCTGAGGAGAAAAGACGAGATAATGTCTTTTAAAACATATTTAAGAAGCTCATATCTGAGTCAGTTTGTCTCAGTTACCATGATTATGTCCTGGGTTTTTTTGTGTGTTTTTTTTTTTGTTTTATTAAATTGTTGTTTTTGTGTGTGAATGTTTTTTTTGTTTTTTGTTTTTTTTCATCATTAGCTCAGTAATATCATTATCATTATTATTATTATTATTATTATTATTATTATTATCATTATCATTATCATTATTATCATTATCATTATTATTATCATTATCATTATCATCATTATCATTATTATTATCATTATTATTATTATTATTATCATTATCATTATTATTATTATTATCATTATCATTATCATTATTATTATCATTATCATTATCATTATTATTATCATTATTATCATTATTATTATCATTATCATTATCATTATCATTATTATTATTATTATTATTATCATTATCATTATTATCATTATTATTATTATTATCATTATCATTATTATCATTATTATTATTATTATCATTATTATTATTATTATCATTATCATTATCATTATTATTATCATTATCATTATCATTATTATCATTATTATTATTATTATTATTATTATTACTGCTGCTGGTACTGTCTTGTCTGCAATGTGTCTATTGTTTGGGGTAAAATGAATTAAAATAAAATCATTGAAAAACAAAACCTTGTCCATTACAGAATGAAACTACCCAGTTAGACACTTTTTAGCTTTTAGATGCAGAAGTGAAAACTCTCCAGACACGGTGACCTCTCAAACTAACAGACCCCACAGGGGAAAGGCAGAGACAACTTCCTCAGTGACACTCTCATTTCATTTCTGTTGAATGACAAACCACATGTGTGAAGTGATACAGGGACTAACGCCTGCTGCAGTGAACACCTCCGTCTGCAGAACCAGTGTCACATCCTGAAAGCTCATTTTAGAAGTTGGCAGAGCGATGCGTTCAGCTCAGGAGACAAGACAATAGGAGCACACATGTGGTCATGCACACACAAAGAAGTGCAGTGCAGGGGCTCTGAGGTCGACAGAAAGTCAGACAGGCGGAGAGAGGGAGGACATTCAGTGACTCCTCTGCCACAGACAAAAACAAAGTCGAGGTATTTTGATTACTTGATGGGCCAGGATGTAAATGTTGTGTCCGACGTCTCTGGGCTTGATCTGGTCTCCAGCACCGTCCTCGTCCTCCTCGCTCTCCAGACCCTGAGCGTACGCTTCCTTCATCACATCCACCTGACGCAGGAAGTTATGAAAAGTTATGAATGATTCTCTTGTAGTTTGCATATCATGGTAAAACACGATGACCCACACTTACCAGTTCGGTGGGTCTCATCTTGTACAGGATCTTCTCTGCGTTCTCGCTGTCATGGCGACTCTCCATGATGGCCAATAGGAGCTTGGAGGCATTGTTCTACAACAAAAGGCTTCAACAATGACTTTCTACACCATTAGCAGCCTCAGAACGTGTAAATCTGTGAAGTAATTACTTTTACTTTTAAGCACATTAAAAATGTACATGTTGTAATTGTATGAAGACTTTTAAGGTTTAATTTGAAGCCAATTAGCACGGCCTGTTACATGAGCTGAAACACTGCTCTTTAACACATTGCAGAATTGCTTAATGTTTTTTTTAATGATCTTCCTGGTCCCTAGGCTTATAGTTTATTACTGCTATAAAGAGACCCATAGTTTGGTTGTTATTGTTCTGTGTGTCATAATAAGCAGCTTCTCAGAGACGTCTGCTGCTCACCTTGAGCTGCAGCACCAGGTCCAGACGATGCTTCTCCAGGGGGTTGATGGAGTTGACAATCAGAGCTATGATAATGTCAATGCCGTTTGACTCATGCTTGGCTATACACGTCTGGAAAAAAAATGGAAGACAAAAGGCAAAATTCATCAGAAGAAGAAGAAGAAGATGAGGAAAAAACATACAGAGGACAGATATTAATAAAGCACAATAAAATAAGCTTTTTCTATTCGGGGATCACTGGACAATATAGTGGAGTTCAAATATGATTGATGTTTTGTTTTTCAATTTATTGGATTAGAACGGTGACATCAACTAATCAGACCAAAATGTTTTCTTTTGTATCAAGCTGCATCATGTTTAGCCTGCTGTCAAAACAGACATATCAATATGGTGTGTGTGTGGGACCTAAGGGTGTTTGCAGCCAGCCTCAAGTGGACACTCATGGAACTGCAGTGTGCACTTAGCTTCATTTTTCAACAGCAGAGTTTGCCTCTTGGTATG
This sequence comes from Labrus mixtus, assembly GCF_963584025.1. Classification (NCBI taxonomy): domain Eukaryota; kingdom Metazoa; phylum Chordata; class Actinopteri; order Labriformes; family Labridae; genus Labrus; species Labrus mixtus. The sequence continues at coordinate 649,031 of NC_083615.1, read as the reverse complement.
TAAATGTATTTTTTTATGGTTAACAACAATAGAAGATATTTTAGACACAGACAAATTGATATATGGGAAAAAAGATGAAATCCAAACAATAAACAAGATTTACCCTAAAGACAGACTTAGTCGAATGTTTAATCACATGTTGGATTAACTTTACCCAAAATACACAGGAAATACGCACTAACCCCCCCACCTTTTTTTGTGGTTGGGTAGGTTTATGTCATGTCATTTTATGAATAAAACCTACATAAAAAAATGTTTTCTATGTTGTATGCTGACTGTAAAATTGTAAAATTGTAAAATTGACACACTATCCTTACATTTAAGTTAACGACATTGACTGCTCATCATTATAGTGAATAGTTTCAATTGATAACGTATCTACACTCCTGCACTATATAGATCTTTGTTTGCACAGCTCTGGATAACCCTCTATATTGTTATTACATATTTACCACTGTCATCACTGTTTCTACAAACTTACATCTCTTACCTCCAGCAAGTATTTTTACATTCAGTTGACAAGCCTGAATAAATGTTGTATTTCATTTTTTTTTTTTTTTTAAACCAGTAAGAATATTAAGTTAAATCCTCGATGTATAAATCTCTTCTTATTCTTATTTTTTATATTCTAAGTGCTTATTTATGTTTCTATTCTTATATTACCCTTCTTTGCTCATCACTTGACTAAACCTAGCATTGTCTCTCTACCTGGTTTTCATGGCAGGGTCCCTGGCAGTACTCTGTGATGGTCTCCAGGGTTTGGCGCACCAGGTCCACATTGCTCTCATTGATATAAAGGCCGAGCAGCCCGAGACCTCCGGTGGTGCTCCCGCAGATACAGTCCAGGAACTGAAGAGTCTCACACACCAGATTGTAGTTTGTCTTGTTGTTCTGGTTGCGCAGAAAGTTCTGGATTCAAAGCAGAAAAAACCCCACAGACTTAAGGTTAACAGTGGTTCAGAATGGCGTTCAACATCGTCGTTCTAAAAACATGAGGGCTCCCCCGTACCTGCAGGTCTGAATTGTGGTTCTCACAGAGCAGCTGCAGGTAACGCAGGATCGGTTTCATGATGGTGATGGCCGGGCTCATTTGTGTTTCCTCCGGAGCCTCGTCAGCCCCAATTAACTCGCTGTTCTGGCCGAGGCCTTCCAGGTCTGGATCCAGCTCCCTTCTGAAGGCGCAGAAGGCCTTTGAGGTCACTGATGAGGCCTCTTTCAGCTGCCCACGCATGTCCTCCCTTATGTGAAGCCCCGAGTCTTTTCCTAGAGTAGAGGTGTACAAACAAATACAGTTTTATTTTAACTGCATCATGATGGATACAATAATGGATATTTGTCAATGCATGGGGAAAACCAGGTATGCATGCTACGAGTAGCAGGTTAGCATTTCATGTAATATGTATAAAAACAAATTCAGCTTCTATAAGTGGGAAACTACTGAGTGGGGTTCTGCAGCATTGGAAGCACCTGATATTAATACAATGGTCTTTTGATAAGCTTGTGATGTGGGCCCTCACATGCCCTCTGACATGTGACTGCAGGAACTGAGAACAACAGTCTGCACAGAGGTCAGCAGAGCAACAAAGGTAGTCCTGGATTTATCCTCCACTATTGTTTAAAAGAGCATTGAGGGTTGTCAGGTTTATACAGTATATACATATTTATCTATATATATATATAAATCTGTATTAATATCTATATCTATAGCCCTGGTAGCAGAGGTGTACATGTGTATTTCCCACACTCTGGTAGGCATTTTTTTTTATAAATAATAATACATTTGAAATTAAAGCACCTTTCTAAACACAGTAACAAAGTGCTTAAACACCACATGATAAAACTATGCACAGTCAGGTAAAAATAACATTACCAGAGCTGTCCATAGAGCAAGATAAAGTGCAGACAGGTAATATAAAACAATTATTAAACCATTATAATCTTTAAATAATATAACAATAAAAGATTGTGGACAGTAAAAGCAGGAGAAATAAAAAGATAAAAAGCAGGCGGTCAACAGATCGCAGATTATATTTAGTGCAGAAAAGGTCAAAATGCATCGTTACTCAACCTTCACCTTTCTTGAACCGGATGCCGCTGACGTCGCCATCGTCGTCCCTTTTCCTGCAGCTGAGCTCGAACATGTTGACGGACACGGTGGCTCGGATCTCCTGCTGCGCGAGACGCATGCGGTCGTAGAAAACCTTGAAGAACCCCTCGGACTTCTTCTGCTTGTACAGCTGGCTGTAGAAGGAGTTCTGTGCAGGAGGGCAGAGAAGTCATCATCATACACAAATACATGAGTGACCTCCTGATTCATTCTGAACCATCCAGACCAGGACCAGGTCTGCTCTCTATCCCCAGAGTCAGAACCAAACATGGGGAAGCAGCATTCAGTTTCTATGCTCCTTATATCTGGAACAAACTCCCAGAAAACTGCAGGTCTGCTGAAACTCTCAGCTCTTTTAAATCCAGGTTGAAGACTCACCTGTTTACAGCTGCCTTTCATTAAACAGCTTTAATAAGATTTTAAACTTTTACTCTGCACTGTAATTATTATTATTATTATTTTTTATTTCTTTACTTTTATTTTTTTATTTAAATTAATTTAATTTGAATTATTTTTATTTGAACATATTTTCAATTTTTTTTTTTATAATTTCAGTGATTTTTTTAAATGTTCTATTTGAATGTTTCTTTTCTTTCCTCTGTCATGATGCTTGCTGATGTCTTGTGTGAAGCACTTTGAATTGCCTTGTTGTTGAAATGTTGCCTTGCCTTACAATGTGAATCTGAATGTTTGAAAGTGTGTTAGTTTTTTAGCTGATCAATGTGCACGGGCTTTCAGCATTCTGGGTTTGCCCACCTGTATCTGTGTGTTTCCGCCCTGCAGAAGCGCGATGCCCAATAGGATGCTCTCCTCGAACACTCGGTCGTTCTTTGTGTTGACGATGAGGTCGATCACAAGCTCTGATGTGCCGACGTTGTCCAGGAGACACTGAATCTCCATCACACTGCTGCAGGGTTTGTCAGAGTCCAGCATGGGGGAACCTCCTATTAAAAGATTTTTAAAAAAGCATTTAACTCTTTTTTTTTTTTTTTTAAATCAACAATTTGCCTATACACAGCATTTATCATTTTTGATGGTTATCTAACTAGATTTCATGACGGTTTCTGAAAAAGTGTTGTTTATGCATTTCTTCAGGAATCACTGAAGCAAAAGTCTAAAGTCTGCCAGAATTTGTCAAACAGCGCTTCTCCTAAGAAGAAGAATGCTGTCAAGTTTAGCAGCTGTTTGTTTCCTCTGCAGCGAGCAGGTTATCGTGGTGTCTACCGGGTTTTATTTGGGGTTCTCTGTACCTCCGGATGAAGGCTTGACAAAGCCGCCAGATGAGCTGTTTCCACTCCCGAGCTCCGGCTTGGAGAGAAGCTTTTGATTTCCATAGTAGCGTGTGAGGAGGATCTTTCTCAAATCATTTCCCTGTGGAGGCAGAAATCAGGATGTTAAATCCATTTCACAGGCTGAGAGAGAACCAGCATCACGAGGACATTTTAGAGCCTTAACCATAAAACAACCATTATTAGTTGACTTGTACTTTGATTTGGTGCGATTACTTGCAAAGACAACATTGCAGGTCTTAAAGCCCATTCTGCCCTCTGAATAATCTGATGAAGATCTTAAAAATATTGTGTACCTTTAAGTCATTTAGACCCCAGAATATGTCAGAATCAGGCCCAGGTTTAAAATACCAGAATTTCCCCCTTTATGTCTATTTTCTTTTTCTTGTTCGCACCCAAAGCCAAACTATTTTTAAAAATGTAAATGTTTAGGTTTACCTTAAGAGGAAGGACAGGCTCAGAAACGTCCCATCCAACAAAACATTAGTGGTTTGTGGTATATCCACGGCTTTGAAATCCATAAAATCATCCAAACAAGAGAAGTGAGAGGCCTTTATCGGTTACCCAATCAGAATAACTGTCACCCTTTGATACATTTCAGATAATAATGCCAAAAAAAAAATAGGAGCATAACACTGAGGAGCATTAAAGTTTTAGTGTTGCTCCATGACTGAATCCTAGCTGAGGATCTGCTAAGACGAGGAAACTAAGCAAACATGTTTTCATCTTGGTTTGTAACAATGAGGTAAAGCATGACAGGTGAAGCTTTTTTTACAACATATGATATAAAAAAAATAATGTTTTCTATGATTGTGGAGAATGCAAGAAGAGCAAAAATGTAGAACACAAAAAGTGCATCCCAATGTAATACTTAGAGAAGGGCTGCAGTTCCAAAGAGCTGCATGTGAAGATGTTTTATTTGTATGCACAGAACAACAGTCTTACACAACAGCAGATCCGTCTACCTACACATTTATCTAAAGACAGTATTCAGTCTCTCTCCATCTCCCACAAACATCTGTGAGCGTCTCTTGTGACATTTGACGCAGACAAGCAGGAACGAGATTAAAGGATTCATGGAGATAATCTCCACGCTGTGTGTTGTGTAATCGAAGTCCCGTTGTGATTGACAGGTGGAGGACTTGTATTGTGCAGCCAGAGGCAGCACTGGATGGATGGATGGACGGGATATGTATAGAATGTACGGACACTATAGCAGGTCAGCATCCGTTTCTATGGCAACCTAAACACTGAAACCGGCCCTGACATGCGTAATTATTGATCCACACACGGATGAAGAGATGGACTGAAGGCTAAAGCTAGAGGACGAATGGACTGTCAGTGCCTACCTGTAGTTTTTATAAAAACATGTTTGTATAACAACTAGCCTTCAACACAGAGACAAGAGGACACAATTACAGAAAAACCTAAGAACAAGCTTTCAAATGAATACAGTTTTTGACACATATATATAAATAAATAGATGTACATCTGAAATTGCTGTCTTCTCTTGCTCTGGGAATTTTATGTCATTTTTTTTTTTTTTTTTTTAACAATATGTTTGTTGAGTTTTAAAAAAATTTCCAAGACACACAATTACAATTAAATAAATTCTAAGGAAAAATAAATAAATAAAAAGATATACACATTTATAAAATAAGGGGGGAAAAAAGTAAAATATAAAAATACAAAATAAAAAAAACTTTAATTACAAAATGTTGTTAAATTCTTACTGTCCGTATTAAATAAAAATAACCAAATGGAGTACATTGCCATAGATGATTTGTTAATCACAAATATTCTGTCCTAGAACAGTTTCTGAAAAAACGACCAACATTACCAACTCTTTACCAGCCGAGCTCAAAATATGTGACAGATCTTTATCCCGAAGAAAATTAATATATAGGCCTCAGATATTGTCAAATAATTCTAGTTTGTCTTTAAGTGTATATGTTATCTTTTCCATTTCATTAAACCACCATGTAATACTCTACCACTGTTTTTCCATGTTAATGCTATTGTTCTTTTAGCCTGCAATATGCAGAGGTCTACAAAGACTCGTTCTCTGCAGGTCATATTACGTCTTTATCGTCTTTATCACTGTTTTCTTGCATTTATTGATTGATTAAAACAGGGCTCAGTGTTCCTGCATTTGCAGTGTTAGAAGTTTTGATTCCTTCCATGTTTCTAAACAAGTCGGTGAACAATTATCTGGCCTCTTTGTCCATCTGTGAGTCCCATTTTTTTTGTGATTGTCACACCTCAATGAAAGCTGACACATAATGCAATTGGTATTCAGATTGACATGACTCATTGGTGTAGCTGCCTTTGAAAAGACTCGGTTACATAAATCCACTGGTGAATTAGAAACATTGCATAAGTTTAACTCTGAGAAGAAAGAATTCTCTGCATTAAATGATCAAAGGGAAAAACTGTCCACTATTGATGGTATATTATTGGAAAATGGACTCTGCACCTTTAAGAAAAAGCTAAAGACCCAGCTCTTTCATGAATACCTACTAACTTAATGATGATGGTCTCCATATTATTGATGATGATGATGGTAATGACGATGGTCTCTGTTTGATAACGACGACTTATAAGATGGTTTCTATACTGATTAGAGCTCTCAAGAACTGCCCTCAATGTTGTGCTTTGCCTCTGGTCACTTCCTGTCAGCACCTGTGTGTCCAATCAGACTCAAAGCTGATCGTTTGCTCTTACTGACATTGTTCCCTTTTTTCTAGATCCTTGCTTGTGTTGTACTTACTCTCTGATGTACGTCACTTTGGATAAAAGCGTCTGATAAGAGAATTGTAGAATTGTACTCTTCTGGCTTCTCAAAGCGTTTTTTTACACTGCAGGTCACATCTACCCATTCACACCACGTTCACACACTGAGGGCAGAGGATGCTCAGTTAAGTGTCCATCAGTATTAACTAACACCTTCACAGTGTCTTACCAAAGGACACACACTCGACATGGGAACAAATCACCGACCTTCCAGTTAAAAAGATGACCGACTCTACCACTGAGCCACAGACGCCCCAAAGTGCATCTTCAAAAAAAAAAAAGATCGATATGTTGACAGTGAGAGATCAGACGGCTGCACAGGTCGGGTCCAGCTAAAGAGCTAAAAACTAAGAGACAACAAAGAGTGAAGATATGGAGGAGCACGTGCAGCAGAGTGAACACTCCATCTCATCTGCAGTCAGCACAGACACTTGTCTGCCTGCGCTGTCTGACTGACTCACACACACACACACACACACACACACACACACACACACACACACACACACACACACACACACACACACACACACACACACACACACACACACACACACACACACACACACACACACACACACACACACACACACACACACACACACACACACACACACACACACACACACACACACACACACACACACCTTGAACTGAAGGTGAGGATCCACTGAAGTAGCCCCTCTCATTTCCACACAGACTCTTTATGGCAGACCAAATCAAACAGATGCTCTCCAGCTGATCACAGATCAGATCAGGTGTGAACAACAG
>NC_083615.1:639805-641871 GCF_963584025.1 Labrus mixtus | reverse complement strand
AGTCGGCTGTGTTTTTAAAATGTGCACCGGCACGCCACACTGCGGCTCTCGAGTCCAGGCAGGGGGAAGAGCTGCTGCTGATTCTCTTCTCAACCTCCCGCATCTTTGCATCCCCCTCCCCTCCTCCAGTCCCCACCCCCCACCCCCACACACACACACACACACACACTCTCTCTTCTGTCTGCAGCGACTCCTAAGACACGCATGGAGACAAAGCCCAAGCCTGCTCTTTGCGTCTTTAGGTGGTCTGAGAGCTCACACAGGCCGAGACAGACAGAGCCAGGAAAGGCGGAGGGGGGGGGGGGGGGGGGGGGGGCTGGAGCTGCTCAGGTCAGACAAGGTCGGTAACAGGAGGATACTGAGGCCACTGAGAAGGGAAAAAGTTATCCAAACACGGCTCAGATCTTTAGGTTTTTCTTCTCTACTTTCTTCCTCATCTGACAGAAACATGGACGGACTCTGGGTGTGTGTTGTTTTGTAAACAACGGGGAACGCTGATCCAAAAACTCAGTGACAGGGTGCAAGTGGAGTTTTCCCAAAGACAATGTCAGGGCCCAGCAAACATATAAAAACCTTCACCATCAGTGATGCAACATATATAACATATATAACTAATGTCACAGTACAGACACTTCTTTACCTTCTCTTGTTGTCTTTAGCTCGTCATGCACAGACTCAACTGGACAGTGTGCAGTACATAAGACGGTGTTGCATATATATAACCTCATAAAGAAGAGAGGGAGATCCTCTGCGTTGTTTGCTGTGTTGCACTACAGAAGGAAAATGAAAGTATAAAGTGGGAGTATTATACGGATCCATATCGAGCTTTTGCACTGAGGGAGTAATTCATCAATAGGACGTCAACAGGCCCGTTACCCTTCTGGTTCAGGACGGACATTTTGATGAGTGAAGGAGAAAGAAATGGATGTGATGAGACACAGGAGGCGTCTGCTGTCACCGAGGGCACTGAAGTCATTTCAACTTCATTTTTCCTCTTTTAATAAAAGTGTTTTTTTCAGTAGAAAACATTTGCAGGTACACTTTGGAAGCACTTTAACATTTAAATTAAAGGCTTCATATGTGATGTTTTGATCCAGCAGGTGTCGCCCTTGAGCACCAGCATGAAACCAAAACAACTCGTGCTGCATTGTTGTGTTAGCATGCTAATGCTAGCGATCTTTATTCTGCTCGTATCCTCACACTGCATGTAAATTTACCTGAAATGAGCGTGATCTAGAAACACAGTTAAGCAGTGAGTACAGTATGTTATTCTTCTTTTCTCTAGTCCCTCAATTAAACAACTTTTATACACGAGGGGAGGAGTCAGCCGGCCGTCCGGGCGATGTAAACAAAGTGAAGATAGGACTCTGAAAACTCTGAAAACATCACAGACAGTGGGACTCGGGTGTTACACCCATTGTAGACAGTCATGACTCACAGAGTTATTTTCAGAGGAGATACTTGATTTATATTTAAGTGTGAAACATCACATAGAAAGACTTTAAGAAGCTCACATCTGAGTTTTAATCAGTTAAAAAAATACCTTGTCCATTACAGAATGAAACTACCCAGTTTGACACACACAGGCTTTTAGATGCAGAAGTGAAAACTCGGTGACCTCTCAAACTAACAGACCATACAGGGGAAGGCAGAGACAACTTCCTAATGAAAGTGTGACATCAAAATAAGGTTCTGAGACAGTTCATTTTATTTAAAGAGCAATGTTTGGAAGTCAAATACTTGGAGGAAGTCGAGCTCCACGCGTGGTGGTTGTGGCTTTCACTCGTGACCTCAAGATTTTTTGAAATTCTGGATATGGACTTTTGGATAGGATGAGCAAACAGAGGCAAATATGAATAAGAAGATATTCAGACACTGCTAATCAAACAGTGAAGCGTTGCATATGCTCCTTAATGCTGCGCTGTAGTAGGTGATGCTGTTCAACATCTGTTACATCTCTGCTTGTCCTGTCCCCATGGTCACAACAGGAAGCTCTGCCACTTTGTACACAGGGCTAAAAGTTTTCCATATCTGATCAAATTCCCCCCAAAAACACGTGCCACCTT
>NC_083615.1:589805-634805 GCF_963584025.1 Labrus mixtus | reverse complement strand
ACATGGGGCACTGCGCCACCAGCGCCCCTGCAACTTTCTTTTTTCCCCCCCTCACATTAAACGTCTAAACAGATAAGTAAAAAGTGCAGCCGTGAGAGCCAACACATCTCTTCACTGTGACTCGCTGCCCCGGCCCAGAGCTCCTGGCATGACCCGGGGAAAACACAGAACAGAACGGGGCAAGGGTAGGACATGGGGGGGGGGGAGAAGCGAAAATAACCCAGGTAAGCAGACAGAATGCAATACACAATGAGACATAGCGAGGAGGAGGGGGGGGGGACGAGGGAAGAGAGAGAGTGGCGGCAAGTGGACAGAAAGTGAGAGTAAGAAGGGAGGGAGGGAGGGAGGGGGGGGGGGGGGGAGGGGGGAGAACGTGATGGTCCACGTGACGCTGGCTCAGCCACTGCAGGCTGTTACGTAAGCGCACCCCCTGCCCTGTCTCCTCATGGACTGAGCAGACTCTGCTTCTCTCCAATCCCTCACCCTGCAGTAACTGCCCACTTTTGTTTTTTTCTCTTCCACTCACATGGCTCCTCACATGGCTGCCTCCCACCCTCCCCTCCCTCCCCTCCCTCCCCTTCCTCGATCACTCTCCCTCCATCTCTTTCTCTCACTCTCCTCCACCCACTCATTGCACCCCAGGGGAGCCACCAACCTCTGCTGCCTGCGCTGTCACTCCTCTCTCTCTCTCTCTCTCTCTCTCTCTCCTTCTGTTTTTTGTCTGTCTACCTCTCCGTTACTCATTATTTCCATCGTTCTCTCTCTCTCTCTCTCTCTCTCTCGCTCTGTCTCTGTCTCACTCTCCATCCCGTGAGGCGAGGCTGCAGCTCCACGCTCAGGGCTACAGGAATATGACAAAAGAGGCCACAAATACACGCTGGAGCACACTCACTCACACCTACACAAACTGACATTTCACATATCGTTACCGCACTTGTCTGGCTTCTCCAAATGCTACTGAGCTACTTTAAAAAAAATAATTTAAAAAATTGGCAGTATTTTTTTTTTTTCCACTTTGTATTCCTCAGATCTCGCTCGACACAACTGTTGAGTAATTTGCCTGACGGAAAAAAACTGCTTGGCTGACTGACATGAGACGCAAACACAAACAGAAGAAAACAAAAAGTCTGACTCTTCAGGAGCTACAAGTGACACTGGCTGCCATGTTTCTATATTGACAACTTTAGACTTAACACATTTACTAATGCAATTACACAGAGAGAGTGTAAAGACACATGAATAAATATATATTTTAATAAGTGATGTATTGGTGCAACAGCTTTTAAAACAGCATTATAAGCCACAAAATTTGCATTTTTACAAGGTCAGAGGAAAGCAACACATGCTTTCTGCCAGTTAACTACGGGATCATTTGTAGGGCGTTAAACTGAATCCAAAGACATGTTTTCAGTTTTGAGCGTTGCCAACACTCACTTGTTAAGATTAACTTTATTGTCCCTGTGGGGAATGTGTCTTGGACTTCACAGAGCTCTGACGCAGAAGCAAAATAACAAAATACATTAATTTGTTGGTAAAAACATGTCAATTAAATTATCATTAAAAAGTGAATTACTAAAACCATAAATGTGTAATAGTTAAGAAAAGTGATAACAGTGCAGGTACACACACACACACACACACACACACACACACACACACACACACACACACACACACACAGACACACAGACACACACACACACACACACACACACACACACACAGACACACACACACACACACACACACACACACACACACACACACACACACACACACACACACACACACACAGTGTCTGCTCAGCATCACCTCCTATCAGCATGAAGCCGAAACCAACAACTCCTAAAACCTCCAGGCAGGGAACTACAGACTTTCTCTACTTTGGCCCTTATCCTCCACCCCCTACCTTCACACCAACACACACACCTCGAGCTACTTTCTCAAACCTCCTAGCCACTCCTGTCGTTCACTTTCCAGCAGGAGTCAGGCTCCTGCACCCCCCCACTCCAACACACACACACACTCGCTGCAGTATTGATTTGTTTGTTCAGTTCTCTCTCCCCCCTCCCTCCTTTTCCTTACTTCCTCCCTCCTATTCTCCCCTCTCAGTGTGAGTGTGTCCTCAAGTGCCTCCCCTACCTTATGTAACATAGACAGGCCTACAGCATACTGATGAAGGGAAGTCTGGGCTCTGGGCCGACAGACATGGGAGAAAACAAGGGCTGCACGGCATCGCTGATGGGAGTGAGGCACTGCTGCTGATTGGAGACAGCGCTAAACACTCACCAAACATTACTTCATGTATGTGCCTTTATGTGTAAAGTGAAAGGAGACTGTAATCTTTTTTTTTTGGTGGGGGGGGGGGATCCGACATGTGTCTTGTAAAAGTGACTGTACAGCATGTTTTAGTGATACACTCCCCATGCGGGTGTTGAGTACTCACAGACTCCTGAATGCATTCCTTCTTGTCCAGCATCTCTCGCAGCGTCTGGAGGATCTTAATACACAGCTTCTCCTCTTTTTCCATCAGCTTCTTGGTGTGTTTAATCAGTCTGTAAGAGTGACAAGAGAAGTGCTGTATCACCTACACATCCTGCTTATGCAGTCAGTCACTGGAGAACAAGTGTTTTATTGACAACTAACTGCTGAAATCTGCTTTTTCTGCTTTCAGGACGCAGCAGCAGAGCAGCAGCACCCCTAGAGGTTTGATTTGTCATAATGATCTTCTAAGAAAACTTCTAAAATGTCCACAAATTCACTTTTTCTTTAACATTTCTATAAGCTAAAAAAAAAGCAAAATTTATTTGCCGTGTAAATAGGTGTTTTTTGTCATTGTGTTTCTTCATTTTCAACGACGAAAATACAAAGCAAATAGAAAATGTCATGAAGCGAGTGTTGCACAGGGTGAAAAAAAAAGATTAAAATGATGAGAAGGAATAAGGTTCTCTACAAGGACAAATTAGTGCAAATAAATGAATGTCCAGGTTGTGTGTTATGTTAAGATTATGGTCTAAACTGAACATCCGAGTCACTGAGGCAGGATAAAAATCCTTTATTTAACAGAGATGTGCCAACTTTTCACCATGAACTTTGTTTGCATATAATCTGGACGGTAGTTTATTTATTTGCAATACAGGAAGTCAATTGTTTCCCATCAGCAAAAGTTCATCTTTATATCTGCCCATACCGAAAAATCAGCAACAACAATAAAAACATAGCAATCATCATGTCAAAATGATAGTATTTAATCTGAGTGCATGTTTGTCTGTTTTATTTTTTAGCCACCCTGTGCCTAGCTTAGCATCTTGCCAAATGACTACAGTTGAAAACTAGCCTGCTGGCTAACACTGGCACATTTTTTGTGTGTGGCTAAATGAACACTTTAAATGTTATTTATCTAAAAGACTTTGGTCCAAACACAGATTGTGGACAGTCGACTCACTTAGACATGAACGCTCCGCTCTCGCAGGGTAAGCGAGCGGCCTCTGGAAACAGCAGCTCGGGGCTGTGCAGAACATCGACCAGCACAGAAAACTCCGCCTGAACCTTTGGACTGAACTGCTCCTCCAGGAGGGACACGACCCCCTGTGGACAGAGACACAAAAAGGCCAATGAAAATCTGTCCTGGAGGGAAATGATACAGCTGAATACTAAACATAACCACTTTAGGTTCTAAACTCTCCTCTTAATGATATATTAAAGCCACATTAGCAGAACGGCTAAAGGGATGGTAAGCTCATTTTGGGCCCAGACTAAAATAGTCATCTACCGGTGATCCCCAGACTTTACCTGAAGTGCCACTATGAGGTTAAGAGATTTGTTTATTTAGCAGAAAAGGTCAACACCTATACCTCATGGACTCTGTCACTCGATATGTATTGCTTACTTTTGTCACCTTTTTAAATTCTGTAATTTTATCTGATAAATGGTCACTTTAATTTGTGTATAGTTAACTTAATACTTGCTTATAATAGTTGTAAATGCATTGTACCTTTATCTTTATTTTCATTTTATTCCAATATATTCTCATTTTATTTGTACTCATGCATGCTCTTCTTCTTGTCTGTCACTGCTGCAACACTTGAATTTCCCCCACTGGGGATCAATAAAGATAATTATCTTATCTCATTGGATGGATTGTAGAAAACTTTGGTCTACACATTCATGTCCCTGTTGACTTAAATTCTTAAAGCAATACAACATTTGGTGTACCTTTTTGTCGAGTGCCATCATTAGGTCAGATTTAGTTTTTCTCCAGTATGAGCAGATACTTGCAAAAATAATCCTGTCAACCTGTTGGTGCTAATTTTAATTTTAAATATTTTTCTCCTATGTATTCATTTTAATATCTTGTTGCTTTTATGTGTCATATTTTATTTTTTCATTTTTATATATATTTTTTATTTTTAATTCTTATTGGTGTGCATTAGTCTCTCAATGATTTTATAAACTACTTTTTGTCAACAACTTTTCTGCACTCTTGTAAAGCACTTTGAACTGCAATTTAATTTGTCTGAAAGGTGCTATATAAATAAAGTTTGATTGATTGATTGATTGATTGAATTAGTAAATGACAGCATGCTAACATGCTATGCTAACAGTGTGCTAACATGTAGCCGTCATTAGCTTATGATAGCATGAATGTAGACTCTGTAACAAAATGTGCACCTGCAGCTTCTCAATAATGTTCTTGTAGTCGGGGCCGCCCAGGGGCTCCTTGCGTGGTCGTGTGCGTGCAGAGATCCTCCAGTCCTTGGCCGCTCGCTGCACCATGTTGCTGTGGACCTTCAGAGACAAAGTGTTGACCTGACTGTCCAGATCCACAGGGATGGCTATGGCCCGCGCCTTAGCTGAGGAAGGATGTGAAGGAACATGTCTGTGAGTTTATTGGTTATATTCATTAAACATCTAAACCCTGCATTGATCCAGCTGCTGCTGCTACTTACTGGTGTCTTGAATGAATGAAAGAGTGGCACAAAATAAACTGATCTCTGAACTAATCCTGCCACAAACATGCTCAATCGATACAGTCAGAACAATAACTATCTTTACATTGACACTTGTAATGTTCAATGTCTCCGTCAACATTCAAAGCTGAAAGTTGGACACTCACCGACGTCAGCCAGTGTCTTGATACAGCTCTCGATATTAACCTTCTGAGCTGAGCTGATCCAGTTGCAGTTGTAGATCCTAAAAGAAGACTGGAGCAGCTTGATGAAGACCGACTGGTTTGTCTATGAAAAGAGGAGAGATGAAGGAGATTCATAAAGGTTAAAAAGACAGCGCTAACCCCTAATGGGAACACTTCTGTATCCGCCCGTGTAGCCGCATTTCACTGGCCTGTTGGAGGGGAGAAAACGATACCTGCAGATTGGAGTGGTTGACAGAGAAAGGTGAGCTGAAGAAACCTTTGACAATGGCCATCACCGTCTCTGTCACATACTTCTCCAAGGCCAGATCGGCGTGGTTACGGTCTGTGGTCGTGTTGCACACCTAAAACACAAGAATAAAATAAAAATAGTCAAACTTTTATCTGCCGAGCACACTCATGTAGCCCCCCCCCTCCCTCCCTTTTCTCTCCTCTCCTCCTCCTTCTTTTAGTTGCAATTTCAATTCTACTTTGAATTTCTTACAGCGGTTGATAACTTTGACTAATCTTAATATTGTTTTGTCCCTTTTCTGTTTTATTTAATTACCGGACTTCTATTCACATTTTTTCTATTTATATTGTATGTTTTGTTTTTACATTTATTTATTTATTCTTTATTATCATAATTTTAGTCATTTATTTCTTAAATTATGTATGTATGTATATATTTTAGTTTTTATAATTATTATTATCATAACTTTTTTATTATTATTTTTTAATTTTATTTTTTCCCTTTACAAGGGGTGTTTGTACTGTTGTTGTTAAGGGTGTTGTGTGGCACGTTGCATTAGTTTCTTTGACACCTGACGCTGGATGCTTGTGTGCTAATATTGCTACATGAACGTGTGTAATGTGAGATGTCTACAATTAATGCAAAAATCAATAAAAGACAGTTGAAATTAAAAAAAAGTCAAACTTTTGAATGAGCTAAGCCTCACAAGAAAAAATCTCAGTTTTTCTTTATTTGCTTTCTTTGCCTCAGTGTATCCTGACACATTTTAAAGAGCCTCATTATAAAGGTATCATTCAGACTAGTGTGACCTTTAAATGTGACACAGCCTTACACTGGACATGTCCACCAGGAAGTTGTCAAAGAGCTTCCAGATGTGGTTGGAGGTGTAGATCTCCTTCATTTCCACCTCTGTGTCCACGTAGCAATGATTCACAAAGTTCACATAGGCAGTTTTCACCTGAGGGGGAAAAGAATCAGAGATAAGATGACTTGTTTATACAGGAATGTTAGAAGACTTTTGACAAGTTTTTATCTCCACTATAAATCTCCAAGCATAACATCATTTTCTGCACAATCGTTTAGCCTTTACCTCTGGTATACAGTGAACGTCTGTGACAACTTTGACAATATCGTCGAGGGGCAGCAGAGAGTTGCATTTCAGCTCGGTGTAGACGTTCTTGCCTTCGGTGCAGGCGGCCAGCAGCTCCACCAGCGTGTTGTGGTAGGCCAGAGCGCCGTCCTCATCCGTCCGCTCTCGCTCAGAGCCCATCATCTGCAGCAGCACCGGGAACGAGGAGCGGTCATTGTAGAACACCAGCACGTCCTCGCCTCCATTAACCAGCTGGAAATAGCGACAGGAAGAGAAAAGTTTCATGAGATAAAAGCAGGGTTCACCCGAAGCCTGACATTACAATTAACACATTAGATTCAAGATTCAAGATTTTTATTTGTCACATGCTCATACAGATGTGAAGTAAAATGTAAAGACTGTTCCACAAAGCCATGCAATAAACACTCAAATTACTAATACACATATATACAGTAAAATAGAAATAATAATAATAATAATAATAATGTAAATATTAAACAAAATAAAACAATATAATAAAAAAAATAAATAAATAAAATAAAATAAAATATATTAAAAATAAAAAATATATAAAAAAATAACATTAAAATAAATTAAAAAAATTAAAAATTAAATTAAATTAAAAAAAGAAATATTTGAATTCACAAAATATAGAATAATGTAAACAGTGTAAGTGTCCAGGGTTCATTAATCATGAACATGTACTACACAATGAAAAAAAAAAAAACACAAATAATAAGAAGACTTATGGCCATGAAATCTGTGAAGTGAAAATTAGAAATTTAACCTTTCAGTGAAATTCCCTAAAAAAAAGGGTGAAAAATGATTTATGATCATCGATGACATTTTCCTACCTCTGTCATGACTTTGTCCTGACATTTCTTCACATACTTCCCGTCGGCCTTCACAATGGTCTGCAGGAACTTGAGGTACTGAACGTGCCGTCCGTGTGTTTCAATGCAGTGGACAAAATGATGGACCACGCGTTCGCTGATCTCATTGCAGAGCAGGAAGTTATTCATGAAGATGTGACGCATCGTCTCCGCTTCCAGCAGCTGGTAAAAAAAAAAAAAAGAGTAAAGATGAAGTCTTTTAGACAAGATCATAAGATTCACTTTTGGGCTTTTTGCCTTTATTCAGTATGACAGGGAATGACATAAAGGGAGGGGAGCCACAGGTCGGACTTGAACCTGAGCCGCCCGCTTGGAGGACTATAGCCTCTGTAGATGGGGTGCGACCGAAACACTAAGCCGTCTCCGCCCCTATATTAACTTTTCTTTATAAAAGATAGGGGGAAAAAAACAAAGAAAACGGTCCCTGGCTACTGTGACACTGTTTAGGACCTTGTGTTTTTCATTATGGGTAAATTCTGTTCACGCTGATGCATGCTACAGTGGAAAATATTTTCTAAGACAGACATATCAACATGAGATCATATCAATTTACCCCTGGAGTGAGGAAGAGGTTGAGGTTTTTATGCAGAAGAACTTGATTCTGAGGGTTTCCTCTGCAGAAATTCTGCAGAAATGTGTGAGCCAGGGTCATGATCTCGTTCATTTTCTCATCACTCTGTGCACAAAAGAAACAGATACATAGATGTTGGATCAATAAAGAGAACACAATTAAAACGTTTTGCACCCAAAACAAAAAAAAGATACACAACACGTGTGACAAGTCCTTTTAGTTTCTCACCTGCTCGTAGGGGATCTGCAGAAGGTCCAGCACCACGGTGTGGGCCCCCATGTTCTTCAGGAGCCTCTGCTGCTGCACACGACTCTTCTTACTCGGGTAACACAGCTTACTGAGTCTCAGCAGGATCTAAATATCAGACATCAAACATCAGAATCAGAATCAGAAATACTTCATTAGACCTGTACTGGCTTTACTAATGCAATAGAGAGTGATATTTAATTTGGGCGCAGACCAAGATCATGCACCATTTCTCCCTGGGGTTGACTTCACACCTGAACTTTGACACATGATATCTTTGAGTGTACTGGAATTTATTTCTTTATGATTACAACTTTTATTTATGATTTTCATTTCTCTACTTTTATGAACATTTATTTATGTACTTGTTTGTTCATGTGTATTATTGTGTATATGTATATTCTTTGGAGTGGACATTTTGGTTTGTATCTTACTTTTGTAATCTATTTCTGCTGGCTTAATATCCTAATGTAACTATACAGCTGGAAAAAGAAACAAAAAAAATAAATATTTTTCATATTGTACTGCTGTTTATGAGACAAATGAATAAAAACTAAGTAAAAAAAAAACTTTATTAACTTTATTAAACTTTATTATTACCCAATTTTTTTTTTTTCAGGCTGAAATAGTCCAGGGTCAGACGGAGTGTTTGTCACTCAAAGGGAGGAGTTATAAAGTTTGATGTCGCCACAGGCAGGAATGACCTCCTGTGGGCGATATCACATTATGAAGACAAAGCAGGAGCAAAAAATGACAAGTTAAAACAGGAAGCTCACCTCTTTGACGATGTTGTAGTTGTTTGCTTTGTTGCAATCAATTTGAGGTTTGTTATCTCCGTCCTGCACAGGGCTCAGCACAACTTCCTGAAAAGAGAGACATATGAAGATTTAAAAAAAAAAAACAGCCTCTAATTACTTTTTTTTCTTCTTTTTTTTTTTTTACAATTCTTTATTTAGAGGATGGTTGAGAACAATTTAGAGACAATTAGCCATGCAGTTACAGAAGGTATAAAGGGTCCACAGTGAAAGTCTGCAGCAAACATCTAGATAATCTTGAGACCCTTTTCCTCCTTAACATCCTCGATTTTATTTGATTTTTTTAACAATATGTCTCTAATGACTTTTTCAATCTTTGTTTTTGTTTTCATGGATGAGGGTAACGGTATGTTAAATATTTGAAATGTTGTGATGACACAGCTAACCAAAGCTGGACTCTTATGGCTTCTCAGTGGCGTGCAACAATCTTCACATCCAGTCTCTAATTAGCATCATTCATCACAGAGTGATGTCACTGTTCTGATCGTTATCGTCCTTCTCATTGCATTATTATTACAATAATGATGTTAGAAGAAACACACAACATGTTACCGGCCCGACTGATACACACTTTAGTTACAGTTGGTTCCTGTTCTGCCGCACATTATTATTCATTATTCCTCAGAACACAGCTTCCAGCAGCTTTTAGTGAACAACAACAACGAAAACAACAAACAAGGGAGCTATTTACAGTGCAGCTGAACGACTGATGGGATGTTAAGATAAATATAGTGAGTTCCTGTGGAGACATGAAGGTCACTCCATGAAAGGAGATGGAGCATTTGTATCTCGGGCTCCTCGGCTGTGGAACGACCTGCCTGAGGATCTCAGACTACTTACATCAGTGTCTTCTTTTAAATCACTTCTAATCCTTGTTTCATCCATGATGTTTTATTTGTTTTACTGTTAACTTTAGCCAATCTTTGTCTCTGTTGTTTCTCTTTAATTAATTGGATGATTGCTGCACTGTTGTTTTATTTTTCATGCTTTTTTAAAAATAGGATTTTATTGTTGTGTATTTGACTGTTGGGATTTTTCTTTTTTCTGTAAAGCATTTTGTGACGTTGGTTTTGATAAGTGCTTTATAAATAAACTTTATTATTATTATTATTATTATTATTATTATTATTATTGTGTGCACATGTGAAATTTTCGTTCAGACGCTGGAAACCATGAAATGATGGTACACCACCTCGATGTTCTGCTCCTTGTCCTGTCTGACCCCGAGTTCTTCACCGTTGTAGACTCCACTCTTCTCCACCCACAGCTCGGACTTCTCCACGGTCAGACGCAGCTGGTCCAGGTCTGTTTTGATCTGCTTGTAGTTCTCTACATCCTGCTCGGACACAAGCAGCTGGACCTGGAAAAACAGAGCAAAACAAAAAACGCTGAATGAGAAATAAAAGCTGACAGGATGACATTAAGAGAATAAAAAAAGTGTAGTGACAGTGTGAAAACATTTCTCTGCCAAGTGGTGCTCGCTCGCTCAGTCAGCGTGTTGTTAAAATGATTCCAGCAGAGGAAGCTCTTAGGGAGACATTTAAAAACATCTGCTGTTTGGAGGGCCCGCCTCATCCACACTGACAAAAACTCACTTAACTCAGGAAGTATCCTAATGCCACACTCTTTGAGCTCACCCTGAGTGCTACTTGCTGTGTGCCTACCTGCTTGAAGGCCTGCAGCACCTCGGCTCGCTGGCTGAAGTGCTTGAAGATCAGCTGCAGTGAGCCAGACACCAGCGGGGGGTAATCTTGCATGATGAGATGGATCAGAACCCTCAAAAACGTCCTGCCACCCTCGTCGTCCAGCTCCACCGCACTCAGCTCTGAGCTGGAAACCAGACATGTTGCACTCAGTCAATCCATGCAAGCATGCAAATCTTAAGACAGGAGATTCGATTTCTCTGTGTCTTACCTTCCTGCAAACATGCTCTCTGCTTTGGTTGCGATCTCATCTATGTCGGGTTCAGGAGCTGAAGACAAAACAAAGTGAACATTAGATCGGCACTGTGCATGTAAAGAAGAGAATAGATAGATAGATAGATACTTTATTGATCCTGAGGGAAATTCAAAGCATCCAGTAGCAGGTTACAAAGACGTACATGACATGAAACATTTCTTACAAATCAGAATCAGAATCAGAAATACTTTATTACTCCCAGGGGGAAATGTGTTTGCTACAGTTGCTCATAACACCAAAAATCAGTAGGAAGTACAGATAATTTCACAAAATAAAATAAAATGAAAATAGTATAACAATATAATAAGCATAACCAAGTGAAAGCAATAATAAAGTAGTATAAGTAATAATGTTCAAGCGCAGGTCATTGAAAATATAAACAATATTTACAAATATGAATACACACTGATGGATTAACAGCGTAGATATTGTACGGTTCATGTATAGATAACACTTTTGATGTATAAATATTGTCCAGTTTTCAACAGATTGCACAGTTTTAGTAGAGGAATAACCACAAAACCGACGCCCCCCCTCCCATACCTATATATTAACCCAAAAAAAAGATTTAAAGAATACCTCTAGATGAATCAAACTTTTTTAGCAATGTTTAAAAAGAAGAAAATTATCAAAAAACAGACAATAAATAACAGTCAGATAAATAAAGACTCACGAATGAATGGGAGCAAGTCAGCCACAGAGCCAGAGGTTTCAGTTATGCTCTTCTCCCCAAACTCTTTCTTGTAGATGGACAACAAGTATGTGATCCTATAATCCAGCCTCACACTCAGGATGAACTAACAGGGAGACATAAAAGCATCAAATCAACCTGTTATCAGGTCACATTTCAGTAGAATTCACATTAACATATTTCCAGTAGGGGGCACTAACCTGCAGGATCTCGATGATCTTCAGCTTGGTGTCCATCACCATGACGTCCTCATTGTCCGGCAGGAAGTGTCCTTTAGCGTAGCGAAGGGAGGGAGGGGTGTCGGGGAGGCTGTGAGGGACCCCTCGACTCATCACCATCTGAGTCATCAACTCCCCGACGCCGTGGATTGTACGGAGGACATTGTTGCCTACAGAGGAAACTCACACATTTAACCTTGTGCATATGTGTGTGTGTGTGTGTGTGTGTGTGTGTGTGTGTGTGTGTGTGTGTGTGTGTGTGTGTGTGTGTCTGTGTGTGTGTGTGTGTGTGTGTGTGTGTGTAAAGACTCATCATTAATATCTATTTTTGTACATTCAGTATTACAGTCCAAGCATGTGTCGTTTTATCTGATTTTTTTCAACACCCAAATTATAATCTAGCAGCTTCTGTTTAATTATTTAAGTCACTTAAAGGCTTTATATGTGATTTTTTGATCCAGCAGATGTCGCCCTTGAGCACCAGCATGAAACCAAAACAACTCGCGCTGCATTGTTGTGTTAGCATGCTAATGCTAGCGATCTTTATTCTGCTCGTATCTTCACACTGCATGTAAATTTACCTGAAATGAGCGTGATCTAGAAACACAGTTAAGCAGTGAGTACAGTATGTTATTCTTCTTTTCTCTAGTCCCTCAATTAAACAACTTTTATACACGAGGGGAGGAGTCAGCCGGCCATCCGGGCGATGTAAACAAAGTGAAGATAGGACTCTGAAAACTCTGAAAACATCACAGACAGAGGGACTCGGGTGTTACACCCATTGTAGACAGTCATGACTCACAGAGTTATTTTCAGAGGAGATACTTGATTTATATTATATTTAAGAGTGACATTAACTTGCAGACAGCAAAAGACTTTTGAACACGCTTGAAAGTTCCTGTTAAACGTCCTACATAAAGATAAACACCTTTATCTAACGCCATGAAATATTGCACTTATACTCTTTGATACTGACCAGCCTCGGGGCTCTTGTTGAGCTTGTTCACAAAGGTGAGCGGGTGCTGGACAATATCCAGAATGGCCAGCAGGGTGCGTGTGAGGCGCAGCAGCTCACTAAAACTGTAGAAACCAAAGTAAACCAAGTTACGAGCCAGATTCACCACCTGGGAGAGAGAGAGGGGGAATAAGCCAACATGGATCACACATGTGAGACAGTTAATGAAGATTACATTGTGTGTTTTTAAACACATGTGTAACATGAGGAGGTTTTTTTTCACCTCTAGTGTGAGCTCATTCTTGTCTTTATCCCCAAATGGACACCGCTGGCTGACCACATCTTTGAGGTATTCCTCCACAAACTCCATCGTGTGAGCGAACTTGCTCTTCATCTCATCTCTTGAAGTGTCAGTGGTCTCGTACTCAAACCTGCAAGAAAACATAGAGCCGTGCGAGAAATATGTATCAAATGTGACTGTTTATGTTTATTATTTCACTTATTTATTTTTTCATTTGTATAATTGTACAAATTACTTTCATTATTCTTGTGTTATTAATACACTGCCACGTGTTCTGTTTTGGGGGGGTTCTTTTATGTCTTACTTTTATTACACTGATAAATGTGAAATTCAATAAAAATATGTTTATAAAAAAAAGAAAGAAAACAGTGTCGATCTGCATGCGTTGACAAGCAGATCAAACCTGAATATGACAAAGAAAATGAGACACTCGTGGGGCACTCACTCGTGGATCGTGATCTTGGAGGGGATCTCGGTCCAGAGGCGAGCGTAGCGAACCGGCACCACGGGCTCCTGAGGATCCCGGTCCACATGCATGTGCAGCATGAGGCGGCAGAAGGACGCTCTCAGGTTGTAGGGCAGGCAGTCGTCGAACATGCAGCGCAGGATCAGATCCACTGGAAGCTGACAGGAGATCTGGTTGATGGCGAGGTACTGACGGTCGAGACACATTTTAGCAAACAGGTTGAGCTGGTATCTGCAGAGGAAGCGGGGGACACAGGAAGAGATAAAAATGTGAAGGGATTTTTGTTTTATTGATCACACATGAAAAGAAGTGGAGATTGAGTTTTATTTGTGTACAAAAGGAAGGAATTTGAGTTTTGCTAATAGCACACCTGAATTGGAATCACCATCGATACAGGCTAAAATGCAGTATTGAGTATCAGCGAGTTAGCCAATAAATGCAAAGATCCAATACCATTATTTATTAGCCATTCTAAAATATTAACTTGTTCACTCTTCTTCAAAACGGTCACCAAGACGGAAATAATGTATATTAACAGTGCCACCAGCAGAAACAGTTTTAGAACAGCAGGGAAAACACTGATTTAAGTTAAATCAACACGAGACAGAAGCAAAGACAACAGTGTGGTGTCTAGCAAAGAGTTGTCGATCAGGGTTTCCTGTCACACATTTTAAATGTATAATAATAATAAATTAGTTTTATATAGCGCTTTTCTGAAAACTCAAAGACGCTTTGAGAAAAACATGAACAAAAAAAATGTGTTCTTTTAATTCAAAATTGAGCAGCTCTCCTTCAGGACTGTGGCAACCAGTAAAACAATGAACACAATCATATCAGATCCATAGAGGGTAAGTAGTAAATAGCTATTAAAAAGCAACAATAACTTGCATAGTTGTCTCTATAAAACTGCCAAAACCCCAAATTATTAGAACTAGTGGAAGACATTACAGTATTTGAATATCCCCTCTGCACCTTTAAGAAAAAGCTAAAGACCCAGCTCTTTCATGAATACCTACTAACTTAATGATGATGGTCTCCATATTATTGATGATGATGATGGTAATGACGATGGTTTTTGTTTGATAACGACGACTTATAAGATGGTTTCTATACTGATTAGAGCTCTCAAGAACTGCCCTCAATGTTGTGCTTTGCCTCTGGTCACTTCCTGTCAGCACCTGTGTGTCCAATCAGACTCAAAGCTGATCGTTTGCTCTTACTGACATTGTTCCCTTTTTTCTAGATCCTTGCTTGTGTTGTTCTTACTCTCTGATGTACGTCGCTTTGGATAAAAGAGTCTGATAAGAGAATTGTAGAATTGAATGTTTAATCTGAAGAAAGAAAGGGTAGTGCAGACTAAAGTATAAACCACAGCCGTCACCTGTAGTAGGTGATGGTTTCTACATCCATCTTGTGGTTGCCTTTAGCGTCCTGAGCCAGGTGTCGGATTGATTTGCCGTGAGGTTCCTTGTGGCTGTCGATCCAGTAGAGCCAAACCTCCTCCTCCTCCACCTCCTCCTGCAGCAGAGAAGACTCCAGGGTGGTCTCAGTGTTAGGGATTAGCCTGAGGAGGGGGATGGCATAAAGCAGTTAGAAGAAAAAAACTGCACACAATATATTGTGAGCTGGGGGGGGGGGAAGAGACATGTAGAGAGAGTTCTGTTTGGACATGTTTAAAATGAACGGCTGAAGCATGACAGGCTTGGCTCGGATGTTAAATATAGATCTGCAGGGTGTGACTCACTTAGTCTGGATGAGGATATCTGCGTTGGTGGGGTTCAGCATAAATTTACAGATAAGCTCCTGTGTGACAGGGATGGCAGTCTTGTTGGACACGCACAGATCAGAGAGGTAGTCCAAGAATCTGGAAATGTAGACCAGACATGAATCACAACATTTATCTAATGCTTTTGGAAAACAGGTTTCAGCATGTTCACAGAGGTATTGAAGAAGTTTGTGTGTAATACTCCTGACTATACAAAAGACGCTTATCTGTCCCCATTTTCAAACAATTCTACACATTCTTCTTTGTTGCCTTCTCTGGCTCATAAATTGTATTTAGATTTGTATGTAAAGTAGAAGGACTCAATAACAGCTTCTTATTTTCATATAGCAAATGTGCACTCCAAATCAACACCTCAAATTTATAATACTGTCATCCCCGTGTTTCAAAATATACATTTTTAGAAAAGTATTATGTATGACTACTAATTTGCATGCACATAGCAGTTGTATACTATATTTTCTATTATCAAATGATTCCCTTTGATCGTCCGATGTTTGGGAGGTGTCCGAGTCTGACCTGGGCTCTCTGTTGCGCCTCAGCAAGTTGACAAAGGTCTCGATCTCTTTGGCCGTGATGTGTTTCTCCAGCAGCTTGCGGTTGTTGTGCAGCAGCGCAGTGATTGTGTCCTCAGCCAGAATCTCATATCCAATCTGAGACTGCATGATTGAGAACTTTTTGGCTATATATTCCTACATGGAAAAGAAAACACAGGCAAGTTCAACCACTTGCATTTTAAAACACCTTTGATGCTAGTGGTGGTGAAGTTGAATCTAATTCCCTTTCATTAAGTTATCCACATTTACACCTTCGGCCTGTTTGTAACACAGACTGGCTGTTAGCCATCACTTCATAAGAGCTATTTAAGGCCTGCTCAATTATTAGTATTAGTATTTTCATAAAGGGGTTGGATTGCATCATGAATCTGCTGACTCATTTTCAATTAACTTAATCATCATTTAGCTTATAATAGGTCAACAACAACAAAAATAAAATAAAATAAGCACACTTATCAAAAGCCTAAGTGAGGTTGGGCGATTGGTTAATTAGCTTGGCAAGCTAAAAAAAACTAATTTTGATATAAAGATGGACAAAAAAAGAAATTCACGGCATCACAGTGAACATTAAGGATGGCTCTGTTCTCTGAAAGAGTAAAACAAATGTTAAAATGTCTTCTGTAAATGACCAGTTTAATTGCTTTAATTATGTTATCATTACGTGGCCTGACTGGGAGGTAGGCTCATAAGCTAGTTGGCTAAAGGTTAGCATTAGCCACTGAAAAAAACACAAATATGTCCTCTAGCTATATATCATGTGTTTACTTTTTGCTCTTTTAAAAGTCTATAATAGTTAGAAATGCATAGTTTATAATATTAGTAGTATAGTTTGTAGAATTGCAGTTTAGCACCAATACACCAAGTCAAATTCCTTGTATGTGTAAATGTACTTGGCAATAAACCCCAATTCTGATTCTGATTAAGTTAGCAAGCTAGCTGTTAAGCTAAAATTGGCTCATAAGTTAGTTGGCTAAAAGTTAGCATTAGCCACTGTTTAGAATTAGACCTTGATGTACGTAGCTAGCAGCACAATCAAGAGTCTAGTGATATGACAATGGGTACTTATTTTTTTAAACTTAGTGATTTCTTGGTTCAATGATCTTAGTGGTTGTTTATTTTTGAATGATGTCTAGTTCTATTGATTCACCAGTCGATAAACGGGGTGGTCCATGGCATGCATGGTTTCTTTTTCCAGACGGTCTAACAGAATCTACTCTCAGCGAACGTGTCCATCTCTCTATGTTTAAACTGCCCCTCATCCCTCTGCTAATGGGAGAATTGATATGGGCCCATTTACAACTCAATGTGCACACAGTATTGTGTAGATGAAGAAAAACATGCCTGGTTTTTGCGGTAGTCTTGCTGGGAGTGGCGTAGCACCCTGTAGCAGAGACTCAACATGTACTTGAAGTGAGCATAGCGCTGGTCTCCCAAATCTTCCAACTTCAGCATCGGACCGTCACCCTCTTCGTTGAACGGAGCCTTCAAGATGCCAAAAATCTGCAACACCAAAAACAATGATATAGGACCAACTGAGAAATAAATCGACTTCTCGTTGTCAATCTGTGGTTGCTGTAAAATATGAAAGACTTTTAGCTGACCTGGGCGAGGATGTTCTGCTCCCTCATGAGTTTCTGCCTCTCTCTGTTTGGTGTCGAGGTGACCACAGACAGCACATCCTGGCCGTTGTTTGGTACCACACAAACAAAGAAGACCAGGTCCTCCAGGAGCTTAGTTACAAACCTGGAATACATATAAAAGCATACATATGAACACATAAAATATGCAAAGAATCTTTTGTCACTTTGTGCTGTCATGGCCGTCTTATCTGTACCTCCTCTCATTCTGAGCGATGTTGCCGTACTGCAGCTTCCTCACGGTCGACTCCAGGACCTTGCTGGCATCGTTAGCAAAGTCTAAGTCTCGGACCTCCGACAGAGGAACAGAAACGATGGCAAACGCCTCTTTATCCTCTTTAGTGGGACAGGTGCCGATCTAATGTGACAGCCAAGAGACAGTTTAAAATCAAAAAATCAAATACATCTTTGTGTGTTTTACTAGTTCATGCAATGCTTCTGTACATGAATGTGCATGTTATGTGTTTGTTTGGTGCGTGTTTTTGGGTGAGTGTAGACCTTGAGCATGACTGGACGCTCCTCCTCTGCATCAATGGGGACGTTGGTGCTCGTCACCCAGGTGTTGGTGCACAGGTGCCTCAGTCTAACGTAGGAGTTTCTGGGGAAGCATTGAGCACAAAACACTTTTTTTGGTTGATCATTTTTTGTTGGCTAGTCTATTTATCTCATTTCATAATTCTTAAAAATCTTACACTTTAGCTAAAATAGCAGCATGGCTTTAGGGATGGCAATGTCTGCATTTTGGATTTTGATCCAGCCTGATATGATTTGGCTGCAGTTGGATGGATTACCATAAACATTTTTGGAAAGGCGTTCATTTTGCTCAGCCAATAAGAGATCATCATTGCCTCTCTGTGTCTTGGAAGCTATTAAATGGATTGCTGTTCCATTCGTTACTGCCACTAATGTCCCTCTCCACATGATTAGAACTATCTAAAACAAAAGAGTGAGGTCATTTGATAAAAATTTAAATTTTTGCTGACGTTTGTTTTTTAATGAAAAAGAGGTCATCTTGGCATGCTCACACATGTAGCTGGTTTAAACATGGTAACTGTATATCCAGGGAAACATGTTTGCACTGTCATGTGAACAGGGCAGCATTTATCACAAACATAGTTCAGTCTAAATGCTCAACAGCTAGCATGGCTCTCTTAGTACTGTTAAAAAATAAATGCACTGCTTATGCCGATGGATTGAAATAACATTGTCTCTATTTCATTTCCACTAATTTAAGAAATATTCTAACTCAAAATGTCCAGGTTTACATATTGTTCAACTGCTAACAAAAAAATGACACATAGTTGACACAAAAGCAGACGGTTCAGCATCAATATAAGTGACATTATCTCACCCTGGTAGTAGATAATCTGCTCTACTCTGTGCTGTAAATTCTTGCAAAAAAAAGTGGTTCTGTGGATACAGCTGCAGAAGAAGTAACTTGTTGTTGTTTCCCCCTGTAAGAAACTGACCTGGGCACCAGACAGTCGGCCCGCTGCAGAGTGGTGGCATCCAGTTCAAAGAGAGACGCGATATCATTCCCATGGGGAACAGAAACCAGAGTAAAAGCAATCTTCTCTGCTGCCTGATGCTTCTTCTTGGAGAACACAATATCTGTCTCGTTCTGCAGCACACACAAACACACAAACACACACACACACAGCATGATACACACACATGCACACAAACAGAGTAGAAATGAATGTCAGCAGCCTGGAAGCCTATATGTATATATATATATATATATATATATATATATGTATATATATATATATGTATATCAGAGTTCTTGGTCTTTAATCACTGTTATCACTCACAAAGGGGAATTTGTTCCATCTTAGCAATTGTTTTACATTCACTATTCAACACTTGATTTATCTCTTTGCATGCTCAGTCAGTATTAAGATGTGTGCAGAGCTTGGTTACACAAGCACATGTACTCTGCTGCACCTTAACCAACTGAACTCGGGACAGGTATCAGCTACAACAAGTTCTTTCTTTAGTTACTGGTTATACTGTTTCCGATCTGACCGATTAGGATCAATTAGATCGTTTCTGGACAGAAATTCAGAGACTTGATTAAAGACTGTGCTCTCAACTATTTTTTGACAGAAAGGGCAGAAGTGAAACCACTCTGTAGTTTTCAAACTGGAAAACTACAGACCAGCTGGCTGGATAGGGGTGTTTTGTTTTTTTTGCAGAGCCAGAGGGGTGACCCAAGCTGCATTGAATGTGGTGGGGAACACACCCATTTGACTCGCAGGAGTTGATGACGTGCAGCATTAAGACTTTGTGTTTGGTCAGAGGGGAGAATGAGGTAAGTGAGGAACTATTAGTTTGGGGCCTGCAGGCTAAGTTGGTCTGGCTAGGAAAACGGATTGCTGATGAATGAAACCTTATCAGTAAAGTATGAAGCAAACATATCCGGTGTGAGCAGAGTGGAGGGTGGAAAATGTTCATGCATCTGTGACATCACAGATCTTGTTTTGATAAGAAGCCGTTGTAGCTGAAGATTAATCATGTAAGTCTTTTCTTATAATCTCTGAGGTCGGTAGACTCTCTGAGTTTACACCATTTTCTCTCTGCTGCCCTGAGCCGTGCCCTTTGCCTTCCGGTCACCTCGGTGAGCCATGGACTGAGGGAGGTGTTACATGCCGTTTTGGACACTAGAGGGCAGAGTTTGTACAGAGGTGAGACAGAGTGTGTCTGTAGCCTCGTCTGTAGAGAGTCTGGCAAAGTCCCCACGAGGAGGCCAAGCCAAGAAGACCTCATTGGAAAGCTGAGTTGGTTTAAGGGACTGGCTGTTACAGTGGTATGAAACAATGTGTGGTGATGTCTGAGGGAGACAGGGAGACAGATTTTAATTGAATAAGGAATCTGATAGATCTGATGGATGCAGAGGGGTGACAGTCAGATGTGCTGTGGAGCAACTCAGAGTCAGAATCAGATCCAGGGAATAGCCTGCTCTCTGTGTGGGAGGAGTGAGGTCCTGTTTGAGCTCAGACGAGGACAGAAAAGAGACTGGAAGTCAATAGGCCTGGGCTTCATCAGTATGACAGTTTATTTCTCCTGTGACAATCAGTGGTGTGCCATTATCAGGGAGAGTAACATGTCCAGTTCCACAAACAAAGTTGTCCAGATGAAGCCCTGGCAGACGCTAAATGACAGCAGTACACATTTGAAACGGAGCAGTAACCGTGGTATTGAATTATCTAGTCGTTAATTAAACTAGATTGGGGAATAATTTTGTTTTTTGTGACACAAATGTTACAATAACTGAAGATTGTTTTTCTGCCCTCTCTTTTATCGACCGATTAATATTTTAGCACTCGGGGCAGTTGAAAAAGCAGGAAGACATCATCAGGACAAAATGTAGAAGTTTACCCCACACTTCCCAATTTACTTTTTTTTTTCATATATGTTGCTGTATTGTTAAGATTCAGCCTCATTCATTTTAATTAAAGTCTTAATATGTAAGTATCTCCTCTGAAAATAACTCTGTGAGTCATGACTGTCTACAATGGGTGTAACACCCGAGTCCCACTGTCTGTGATGTTTTCAGAGTCCTATCTTCACTTTGTTTACATCGCCCGGACGGCCGGCTGACTCCTCCCCTCGTGTATAAAAGTTGTTTAATTGAGGGACTAGAGAAAAGAAGAATAACATACTGTACTCACTGCTTAACTGTGTTTCTAGATCACGCTCATTTCAGGTAAATTTACATGCAGTGTGAAGATACGAGCATAATAAAGATCGCTAGCATTAGCATGCTAACACAACAATGCAGCGTGAGTTGTTTTGGTTTCATGCTGGTGCTCAAGGGCGACATCTGCTGGATCAAAAAATCACATATAAAGCCTTTAAAGTGTGTAATGATAGAGAGTCACCAAAAAGCTGAGAATAGATGTGTTTTTGCGCAGAGCTGCCATATCTTTCCACACATAATCATGTTAATACAGATAAATGAGCCCAAGCGGAGATAAAAATCTATAATTGAGGACAGACAGATGCGAGCCCAAACTATACTGTCACAGCTTCTTACACTAATGAGGTATCAAATGAGACAGAAATGCAGCTCGAGAGGCGTGAGTCATCTGTGTGCTGTTGTTAGACACTGCAGTATGTACGCCCGGTACAGTCTAAACCGATGCAGATGTAGCCGATAATGCCAAGGGTTAATTTCTCCCACTGTTTTCTGCATGTCAATGGGAAGCTCCCCAGAGCTCCCTCTATACGCCTCAGCTTCTCTATCTCCCCTCCTCCTCCTCCTCCTCGTCCTCCTCCTCCCGCCCTCCTCTGCCGGTGACTCACCCCACCAGCTTAGCACAGGCGAGCGAAGCGGAGCAGACAGCACGTCTGCCTCCCCTCCATCCCCTCTTGCAGGGCACCCCCCACACACCCAGACGTTATGTAAGGAGCCCCCTGTGTGTCTGAAATTCAGCATGTGCATGAGAGAAAGTGTGAGGCTGAGAGAGAGCTAGTGTTCCTCTCCATCGCCAGAATACAAATGTGCGAGGTAGCTCAGAGCTAAAGAAATATCTCAATATAGATTCAGAGTTTGTGTGAGCACACAGAACTTTGTGAGAGCGAGAGAACTGGTGGTGTTGCATAACCAAAAGACTGAGGAGATGGAGAAGGGCCGGAAGTTGGAACGACAATTATGGAACTGCTGAGATGATTGTTCTTTCCACTAAAAACACTCACTTCATTCCTCACCTTGTCTTTTCAGTAGAGAGCAATCTGGCTCATTTGTGCTGTTAAAAAAGACTCTTTACACTGCTGATGTCTTAAATCAGAAAATATCTTCTCAGCTTGTCCAAAAAAGGAAATACCTGTAGGTTATAAGCCAGTCTGAGGGTGTGTGGATCAAATGTGTTTGCTAGCCTGACTCACCTCTCCTTTGGGCTCCACATGGTTGTCTTTGAATTCAGGGTTCACCTGCAGAGAACACAGAGCGATGAGTGAACTCAAATCAAGACAGCTCTGATGATTATCACATCATTATCATCCCCATTATCACCCAAATTCAAACTATTCATCAGCAAAAAGATGTGTGTGATAAGAGTCCATATCAGTGGGAACACTGCCACCTACAGCACACCACCTAAAAGTCTCCTCAACTATTATCACACACTGAAAAGTCAAACAAAAAGTGAGAAAAGGGTCCTTTGTAAAATAGTGTAGGACTGGAAATGTGATGTTAAAAGAAGGTCTCCATATTATTGATGATGATGATGGTAATGACGATGGTTTTTGTTTGATAACGACGACTTATAAGATGGTTTCTATACTGATTAGAGCTCTCAAGAACTGCCCTCAATGTTGTGCTTTGCCTCTGGTCACTTCCTGTCAGCACCTGTGTGTCCAATCAGACTCAAAGCTGATCGTTTGCTCTTACTGACATTGTTCCCTTTTTTCTAGATCCTTGCTTGTGTTGTTCTTACTCTCTGATGTACGTCGCTTTGGATAAAAGAGTCTGCAGAGTGAAGTGTAGAATTGTAGGTGTAAGAAAGGTGAAAGAGTAAAGAGATACCTCAGCTGCGAGGTAATTTCCTGTTGCCAGGTGTTTGAAGCGGAAAAGGCTGTTCCACTGGCCGGCTCCGCTTCTACAGGGGTCATAGTGCACAACCTGACATGGAGACACACACACACACACACACACACACACACACAAAAAAGAATTATTAAGTATTTTACAGCTAGAAGCTTTTTTTATTATTATTATATTATATTATATTATTTGTCCCTGTGAGTATCTAGTCAGTCTTTGCTTGTATCAAGCTGGTGTGATATTGTGAAAGAGGTAATTAAGGATATAATTTACAGTGTCCACTTCAAGTCTTTATCGGTATTAGAACGCTTTTAAATGTAGCTTCTGGTTTTATTAAGAAGACCGAACGGCTCAGGCTCAACAGCAGTAAGTTAAAGTAACATGAATTCATTACTAAATGACACTGTGATGCTTGGCTTCATATTAATTAACACCCATGTAGTCTATCACTGCTCTGCCTACATGAGTCAGAATAAGAGTGATCTAATGTGCCAAGTACAACAGGACGTTTTTTCTTTTTCACACAAGTCTCACAACATGTCAACAACTGATAGGGCAACACTTGAATTTTGGCAAAAACAGCCGAGGGAAAACAGGAACCTTAATTTGGTGCTCGCTGATAAGAGGAACATTGAGTACAATAGACAAAGAACTGAAAGGTTAAAGAGGCAGATATTACACAGCTGCTATGATCCAAGGTGAATTATTGGCCTTATTGGAGGGCACCTTTTCTTTTTTTAGATGGACGATCTTACATGTACAGCATCATTGTATTACAACTATATTTTTTAAAGTTTATTATTTAACTGTCCATATGGGGTCGGTTTTGTTATGAATGAATTGCATGGTTGTCACTAAAGATTCAATATATTTCAATGTCACTTCATCTATAAATTACATTCAGTCAACTAGTATACACTCTAAACTAAGGTCACGATATTCAACATTAAAGGCTTTCTATGTGATGTTTCACACTTAAATATAAATCAAGTATCTCCTCTGAAAATAACTCTGTGAGTCATGACTGTCTACAATGGGTGTAACACCCGAGTCCCACTGTCTGTGATGTTTTCAGAGTTTTCAGAGTCCTATCTTCACTTTGTTTACATCGCCCGGACGGCCGGCTGACTCCTCCCCTCGTGTATAAAAGTTGTTTAATTGAGGGACTAGAGAAAAGAAGAATAACATACTGTACTCACTGCTTAACTGTGTTTCTAGATCACGCTCATTTCAGGTAAATTTACATGCAGTGTGAAGATACGAGCAGAATAAAGATCGCTAGCATTAGCATGCTAACACAACAATGCAGCGCGAGTTGTTTTGGTTTCATGCTGGTGCTCAAGGGCGACATCTGCTGGATCAAAACATCACATATAAAGCCTTTAATGGTGAATATTGTGCCCTTAACTTAAAGTGTTACCTAAAAAAACAACAAGCTGACTTACTGTATATAGATATATATATATATATATATATATATATATATATCTATATATAAAGAAGCATCAATGACATTTATACTATTTAAATTCCATTACTCAACATTCATGATGGTTTCTAATGAGCGGTGATTAAATCCACAGGTTTCTGCGTCACTTTAGCACAGCCAAAATCAAACACAACATGTATTCAAAAGTGTTCTGCAGCTACTATAGAGAAATAAACCTTCTTTGCTTTTTGTGCTTCACCTCGATCTCCCAGAGGGCCTTGGAGCTGGTGGCGGAGGTGGCAGACTGCCGCAGCGTGGTCCTGAGGAAGACGTGCTGCTGCTTTTTGTACTCGTCACCAGTCAGAAACTTCTCCTGCTCGGCGTGAAACAGCCTCACCACGTCTCCCTGACAGAGAGGTCGAGAACACAACATGAGACCGCTGTGTGACAACTGCACGCCGTCTGCTCCGAGGAGGGGCGAGCGTCAAAAAGGACAAAGAAATATCTCTATGGTCATCATACCCCCTTTAGTACATCCTCCCTGTAGTCGCTAAACTTCATGAACAAGGCGACCTTCCAGCTGGTGTTACAGTTAACGGCGTTAACCTGCAGAGATGAAGGGGCAAAAACACATCAATATAAGATTTTCTGATCACATGTAAAACGACCTTTTTAGGGTTGTTTACGTTCCTAACACAGTTTTAAGGATTAACATGTTGTTCTGTTAAATTTGAGGTCTATTAAAGCAAAAATCTTTTAGATAAATACAACCAGAAGAAGAGCAATCGACTTATTTAGCACACAGTGACTCTTGGACTTAATCTTCCTTTTTTCCAATTCCCATCTGCACAGCTGTACCAAGACTATTTCTCTACTAAAACTGAGCAATCTGTTGAAAACTGGACAATATTTATACATCAAAAGTGTTATCTATACATGAACCGTACAATATCTACGCTGTTAATCCATCAGTGTGTATTCATATTTGTAAATACTGTTTATAGTTTCAATGACCTGCGCTTGAACATTATTACTTATACTACTTTATTATTGCTTTCACTTGGTACTTATGCTTATTATATTGTTATACTATTTTCATTTTATTTTATATTGTGAAATTATCTGTACTTCCTACTGATTTTTGGTGTTATGAGCAACTGTAGCAAACACATTTCCCCCTGGGAGTAATAAAGTATTTCTGATTCTGAGTCAGCCTCTAGTTGGACACTTTAATGCTAACCTCACAATTATTTAAATCGCACCTTTCATGTTTGCACTGACTGTTATTTAATGTCTGTTTCTAATATCTTCTTTTTAAACATTGCTGTACATATATAAACAACACAACTTCAGAAGGTCAACACTTTTTTATTTTTTATATTCAGCTCTAATTACAGATTTTTAAAGGTTCTTGTTTAAATCTCACATATATTTTTATCCCTGCACAGGTTATGTACATTTCTTGTATAAGTCTATTTTTAATTGCTCAGTTTAAGTTTGATTTATCTAGGGGTATTCTTTAAATCTTTTTTTCAGGTTAATATATATGTATTGTAACAAATGTTTCATGTCATGTTCGTCTTTGTAACCTGCTACTGGATGCTTTGAATTTCCCTCGGGATCAATAAACTATCTATCTATCTATCTCTCTATCTATCTCTCTTATTATAAAATAAACATATATGAGATGTCCCCACCTCTTTGCAGCCGATGTTGTCCAGCAGCTCGATGTTACTGGCATGAAGAGGCTGCCCCGCGTTCACTGGCATCAGCACCACCTTGTCTCCGACCACCACCTTGAACCCAGTAAGAGACAGTCAAATCCCAGAAGGACACACGGGACTGGTAGACTTTCAGCAGTGTTTAACTAGATCAAACAGGAAGGAGCAGTGTGACCATGCAAAGGGGGGTCTGACATCTCCTCGTTTACAAAAAAAAAAAAAGGGTGCCATGTGCAACAGCAACAGGCTGAGATTTAGATAAGAGATGGGTCGAGTCGTTCATGAAAAACAGGTTCGTTCAGACCGTGGTGTTTGTGCATTAAATGCAACATTCAGAGATGTGAATGATACATACACTACCTGTTTTTGATAGTTTGCATGCTTTCTAACCTATTCTCAGACACAGCAGACTCTTAACAAGTTTGTAAATCAAACACAAGCACACTATGGCTTCAGATATTGATGCCTCAAAACATTTATTCCAATGCAAGTTTGGAATATTTTCAGACATTTCAAGCAGCAGAGATGCGACGTAACAACCGACAGACTGATTTAGAGTTCAGCCTGTAAACCTACATGCAGTGAAAGGCCGATGCACCCATGCTCTTAAAACGCTACTCAGGTTCTGACTAATACAGCACAAACACCATGCACAATCAAGAGCAATACCTTTAACCATAGGATGCTAAAGCCAAAAAGGGGGGAGGACAAAATCAGAAATGTTACTGGAACAGGACAAACAATGAACTGACAGGATGAAAAAAGTCAGCTCGCACGCCAAATGACATCTGCTGGAGTTTTAACAGAGAAGAAAAAATGAAGCTGTTGTACAGTCTGGTGAAATGTGTGTTTGTTGAATTCAAAGGAAACCCACATTATCTCCTTCGCTGCGGAGCTTCCAGAAGGGCTGGATGTAGAACCAGGAGCCCTCGTTCCCGGCCGGGTCCAAGGAAACCCGCATGGCGTTCTTCTCCAGCAGAGCAGGGAGACGCTTGTTGACCGTCAGATATTTATTACTCTTTATGTGCAGGAGCTGCAACAAAACAATGCAGTGCAATGTGTTTTAGAGCTGCAGGGTGGAAGTGTTCAGATACATAGATGAAACTTCTCAGAACTTTACATGTTTGAAAAAAAAAAATGTGGCTGAAGTGTTTCTGTAAAATAGTCAAAAGAGGGACATGGCCCTTGTGACTGTTACTGAATTCTATTATATGTTAAATTATAATTTTGGGTACTCTGCACCCTCAGCCTGGAATCTGTTGCAGAGCTCAAGGAGCTGGTGTCCTTAAATGTTTTTAAATCTAAAATGAAAGAAGTGGAAGCAGATTCTATAAGATGTGGATGTTTTAGCTCGGCTGTTTGAACGACTGATTCTCAGATTTGACTCATAGATGTTTCTATTTTAATCCAAAATGTTGTGTTTTGTAAATTGTACTTTGTCTCTCTTTGTGTTTCTGTCTGTAACTTTGTGTTTTTGCTGCTGTCTGTCTTGGCCAGGTCTCCCTTGAAAAAGAGGTTTTTAATCTCAATGGGACCAACCTGCTTAAATAAAGGTTAAAAAAATCCAAAAAAAAAATCATTATGAATGCTTCAAAAAAACTGTTTTACAATTTTAGCAGTTTGAGGCAGAGCTTATTTTATAAAGGACTTCCACAAATGATTGATTTCATCATGGATTAATTAACAAAAATAATTCCCACCAAGATCATGCACCATTTCTCCCTGGGGTTGACTTCACACCTGAACTTTGACACATGATATCTTTGAGTGTACTGGAATTTATTTCTTTATGATTACAACTTTTATTTATGATTTTCATTTCTCTACTTTTATGAACATTTATTTATGTACTTGTTTGTTCGTGTGTTATTGTGTATATGTATATTCTTTGGAGTGGACATTTTGGTTTGTATCTCACTTTTGTAATCTATTTCTGCTGGCTTAATATCCCAATGTAACTATACAGCTGGAAAAAGAAACAAAAAAAAGAAATATTTTTATTTTTATTTTAATAATGTACTGCTGTTTATGAAAAAATTCCTAAAAACTAAGTTTAAAAAAAAAAAAAATCCCAGGGGATCAGTTAATTAGTTAGGTTTGTAAAAAAAAAAATCTGTAAATTCCAACTATAAACTTTTACCCAGAGCTCAAACAGTTATTCAAATTACCAAAAATACTAATTTTGTTCCCTTTGAAAAACTGGCTTTTTTTCTTACTGAATGACAATCACATGATGTAATTCTTCTAAGTAGAGTGCTTGAATTATTGTCATTTTTTAAAAGATCCCATTTTCAGGGGGGGGGGGGTGTTCTTTGGTTGCTTGCTTGCGGCTTTTTTCAATCCAATGTCTAAATCAAGACCGAGCGTAGAAACGTAGTATTTCCATTGTGCACTTCTTTCAAGGTTGGCTTTAGGCGTCAGGGATTGGATGACAGTAACAACAACAAGCTTTGTCAACAAGATAATAAAAACAAAGACAATCTGGCGCTGCAGCTGTTTGCTGAGGAGACTGGCTGTACCTGGATGACATTACTGTATTTGACAACTTCTCCAAGGAGCTTCTTGTTCTCAGACTCGTTCTGCTTCTGCTCCAGTTCTGCTGCATGCTGGGTAATAAAAAAAACAATAGACTTATTAAAGCTATGATATGCAAAGAAAAAGAAAAGAAAAGAAGTAAATGCAAGAAAAAAAAAAAAAGAGGTCTACCTGTAACTTTTTAAACAGGTCTCCCTGCGTGTTGTTATTTCCCTGTTTTCCTTGTTTTGCCTTCCAGAACTGTTTCTGGGCCGAGTATCTGTTCATGGGACACACCTTGAAGAGGCAGTCTGGAGAGGAGAAGAGGCATTCAGGAGTCACTCTTTGTTAAGGTTAAGAGCTACTCGAGGGTTTTTAATGTGGTGAAACTGCATTTTTAAGAGTTAATGGTTATTTCCACAAGAGACCTTTGGAGCCACTTAACAACCTCAATGTTGTGTTACAAAACATTCAGCACAAATGATGTGGTCAGCCTTGACAGTGAAACATGTTTGTGTTTTCTGTTTTTTTCTGTGTGTGTTTTACCTTGAACTGAATGTGACTAGCATATTTCTACACACCTCTGAACTTTTTAGGAGGGTTTGCCAGGTCTCCTGCATCGGGCTGGACCACACACCGATCATCCACGAGCCTGCAGAGAAGAGATCACATCATGAACACAGCGGTTTGTGGCTCACTTCACCTTCAGTGGTTTTCTTGGTGAGCTAAATCCCTCACCCTAAAACACAAGCATTTGCATGGCACAACTGTTTGTGTGGTGTAGCTGTGGTATTGTTCTCAAATGCAAATAAACAGAGCAGATGGTTTCATATTATCATAATGTTCTTTAATTTCTTAAAAAAAAGAGTACTTTTATACATTTAAATCAGAGCAAACTTTTCAGAGGAAATACATATTTTCATTCAAACTCAAATCCAGAGCTTGTGGAACAAAAAGTGAGGTTTTCAGAATCAGAATCAGAAATACTTTATTAATCCCAGAGGGAAATTCGGTCGTTACAGTTGCTCCAAAATATAAAATATAGCATATATAATATTATATATTTTATATATAAAAATATTAATCAAATAGAATAGGAATGTAAGATATCAATAATAGGTACAAGACATATTTACATGAATAAGAGTTAGATGGAATATAAACACACATATTCAAGATTATTGCACTGTTTGTTTCAATATTGCACTTTGTTATCATGGACATATTATTCATTATTATTATATTGCAGTTTTAATAAATAATGAGTTATGGTGGAGGTTACAGTTTTTGAGTTATTTATTTATTTTATTTATTTTTTTATTATTATTATTATTATTATTATAATTATTATTTTTTTTTTTCCACCACTATGTTCGTACGTGTCATTCTCAAAAACTCCAAATCTGTTAGGTTCCAATTTTAAATCACCCTTTAAAAAAAAAATAGACAACAGGTTAGTTCAAATGTAGGATGAAGCTTTTAGGGGTCGTGCTTCATTTGGTCATTAAAGGTTGAAATTCTTTGTAAAGTCTTATGTAGAGTTCCTCGAGCATACACAGGCTGCTGCTGCTGCTGCTGCTGCCAAAGGAAACATGTGGTTTCTGTGCACAGTTGATTAGAGGGCATTCAAATGGTGTCATCTAGTGAATAACTGTCTCGTTTCACACCGAAGACTTTTTATTAGCTAGTTTTCTGCCTATTTTTCCAGAGCTGAAAAAAACCCACATTTTACTAACATTTGATGGTTTTATGGAGCTCATCATGACAGATCATTCTTCAGTAAGAGCTGCTGTTCACCAGAGTGGACAGGCCTGTATTCATGTTGTAATTCATGGTGAGAAAGAGCTTCACATGGAAGTCAACACTGTGTGAAGTGGTATTCACTCATGGAAAGACAATACTCATCTGTCACATCCCATCAGAGATCTTAGTGACTTTTATCTTATTACATGAAGTTGGTCTTGTTATTGGGCGGTTTTCATTGATGTTACTTAAACCAGGAAGAGGTCTGTTCCTAGACTCTCTGAAAAAACATGTTAAACAAGATTTATTGCCGCCACCCTTGCTAGCGGTCAACAATAGGAAGATGGATGGCGATTGAATGACAGAGAGTTTTATTTAGGGTAATCACAGAAGTAAGAGCAGGTCAAACAATAAAGGAGAAACAAGAGCGGGCACATGTGCAGAATACCTACAACTTTGAATTGTTTGTGACTCTGGGCTACAGCAATGGGATAAACTGTCTGTAATAAATAAGTCAATATATAATTATATAAAGGTATAAGTGAAACATCTGAATATCCTTCAGGCAGTCAATTCTGTGTTCATCTGGTTGGTGTCGTTTTAAACATGCCAAATAATCCATTAATCTGAAATGACACCTGGCCTAAAGGTTTTAATGTAAGACTTTATTTGGTCATGGAGTGACTGTAATCCTCCTTCAGGAAGTCGGTTTAGTTAAGTCAAGACGAGGTTTAAGCTTAATGCACCACATCTGAGAGAGGTGGGATAATCCGATGTAAGAGGACACTGAAGGCAGGAAGCAGGTTTTCATTCATGCCGGTAAAACCAGTTTGCAGAGGGCAAAGGTCACAGTGGTCCCAATGTTTCAGGTGTTTTATAGTTTTTATGCAGTTTAACATTCAGATTTGGATTTATGCTGGGAGAAAATCTAAGACTGTAACCTGCAGAAATAATTCTACACCAGCTGTGAAAGATTGCATGCAAGTCTCCATTTCACCCCTTCATCCGGTTTGTACCAAAAAGGCCAGTTGGACAAGCACATCCATTCATCCCGTCCACTGAGGAGAAACATAATGCACAGCACAATTCCTCCAATTCATAGAACCCTGGCAGCCGGAGTGAGCTCAGCCGTTTCCTATTAAAGCCTGAGCGGCTGATCACTGTCAATCCACTGCAATGTGTTTTTATCTCTCCAACTGTGTATCAGGATTAGATCTAAATGAGAACCAATAGGAGGCCAACAGGAAGTAGAGTCTAGTGCTTAATGGTTAAACAGGAAGAGTCTAGAAGAGTCTCACATATGCTTATAAATAAGTAACTTTAAAGTCCTCAGAGAGCCGGGCTGCAGTTCAAACAGAGGCTGTAACACTCACAGCCGTTTAACCGAGTTAAACATGAACTCATGATAAATGTGGGCCGGCTAATTTTAGCCTCTTGTGTTGAGTGGATTTAAAAAAAACAACAACACAGAACAACACAACACAATGCAGAAGAACAGGTTTTGATGTAGTCTTCTCTGTTAAGTGCTTCATGAGAAAAAGTCACAAAATGACTCATCTGTGAGGAAATTGCACAAGCAGGAAAGAGTTTTTTAACCAAGTTCTGTTATTACATGTCTGAACCCGCTAGAAAAAGTAGCAAAGTAATCTCATCCAGTCACACACTTTCTCACATTGCACACATACATAACATACATTGCACATCTTACATGAATGCAAGTGGTTTGTTGTTTGTATGTGTGCACACTTTGAGGTGAAGATTTTCTAATTCAGTCCAATTGTATGATGACAACAAAAAGGCATTCTTTAATATTCTAAATGTTTTCTTAGATTGGAGAATAATCATTTAAATAATGTTTTTTAAATCTGTCTGAAATGAACCTTTCAAATAATATGCACCTAATCTCGGGGCGGGAGGTAGATTTCATGCGTGGCCCTATATCAGTCAAATGACCTTATATGACACCCTGAGGTCATTCGGATTTTTTTATTTTTTTTTTGAATGTACTGCAATATAAGGTGTGCACACAGGTGTATATTTAATGTTATCCAAAGCAAACACAGACATGAGTTAGTGTTGTATGTGTGGAGAAGATGCTCTGAGCTTGCAGACGTCCAGAGAGGACCCTGCAGGGTCTTTATGTTAGATCCAGATCAACCCTCTGATAAAATACTCACAGCTCCTGCTTCACTACTTTGTATTGTGTGGCTGACAGAGGTGTCAAATACTTTGTTACCTTACTTAAGTAGAAATTTGGGGTATCTATACTTTACTGGAGTAATTCTTTTTCAGCAGACTTTTTACTTCTACTCCTTACATTTTAAAAATAGTCTCGTTACTCATGTTTCATTCCGGCTTGTCATCGTTAAAAAAAACACTAAAAAAAAACCTATCCAGATAAATGGCGCCGTCCTGATAGAGTGAATTTGATTGTGGTTGGATGAGAAGTATAAACATAAACCATTCCTACACGCTGTGGCGCGGCCTAAGCTTTTGTCCTTAATGACATGTTTGTCCCCTTACATTACTTTAACTTTTATACTTGAAGTAGTTTTGAAAGCAGAACTTTTACACTTTGAGTAAAAAGCTTGAGTTGATACTTCAACTTCTACAGAAGTCTTTTTAAACCCTCGTATCTAAACGTCTACCTGAGGAATGAATGTCAATACTTCTGACACCTCTGATGGCTGATAAAAGCTTCACTGCTTTGCTTCAAAACAACAGGATCGTTTCTGGGCACAGTTGCATTTAAAGCTTTCTGTGTGTGCTGCACCTTTGCAGGCAGAGGGAGCTTTAAAGAAAAGAATGTGCTGTGTGCACTCCAGCAGAAAGGGAGGTAAGGGAACATTAGTGCATGCAACACTTGTGTAAGATAAGGTACGAGCATGTTTTATATTGTGGATTAAAAAGAGAGGCTCGAGCTGTTGTGAGGTTTCTATTTGAAGGAAGAACGTTAGGGAGACGAAAAAAAAAAGAATGGAAGTGAGTGAGAATCCGAAGGGTGAAGAAAAGGGGAGAGGTGGGTGGGGCAGTCTCATTCCTCTCTCCACGCTCGTTCTGCAGGCTCAGAGTGTCAGAGTGCACCCGGAACCACCGAGGCGTTTCACCTTTACACCGAAGCTTTCAGTTTTAAACAACCTGCACGTGGCTTTTTATTTGCACTTCAGTGTGGAGAATGACACAATGTGATGACGTTTCAGTCACACCAACACACAGCCTTAAATAGAAGTCAGACTGACACTAGAAAATCAAAAAAAGGATCTGTAGTTCAAATGTGTAGTAATGATCACTTGAAATGTATCGAGGTCCGCTCTGACTTGATTTATTCAAATTGTAAACAAAGTACCTCACAAGACAAGTGAAAATGAATACAACTCTTACTGTTATTTCTTCCTTCTCTTTTGATCCATCAGATTGATCAGAGGGGTCCCTGCCTTTAACGACAGCCTGGGACTGAATCTGCCAACTCCACATAATGCTCATCAAAATCAGAATGTTGATCAGATCTCTTTGGATGTTGCTACATAAATAAATAAATAAATAAAAGTTTCCCCCATGGGTGATCAATAAAGTTGATCTTTTATCTCTTTAATCTAACAAATATTTATACATAATTTGCTTAAAGGGCTTTTACAGAATGCAGATTCTGTGAACTCACTCACAGTTATTTATTAAATATAAATATAAAGAGGTCTTAAGATCTGTGCAGATTTTTGTTAGTTTAACATGCTGCAACTTGAAATCTGGACATTCTCATTCTAACTTCAAATGAAGACAAATAGAGGGACTGTCCTCTTATCGCTCCTACTTTTTTACCTTTTGTGTTTTTTATATTTTACATTTTTAAATTCTATTTTATATATTGTAATATCTTCTTCTTCTGTATTATTTAAGTTGTTTCTAGTTCTGCTTTATTTCCTTGTTAATTGTTTACCACCAATACACCAAGTCAAATTCACTGTATGTGTAAATGTACTTGGCAATAAAAACCCAGATTCTGATTCTGATTCTGATTATTATGCTTTGGAACGTGCCCCCTCTGGGTCCCCGAGCCCTACTTTGAAGACCATATGAAAAATGAATCTTTCTGTAAGCAGCACTTGTGTACCTGGTGAGCACGCTGCTTTGCATTCCTGTAACATTTGCATTTGCGTAAACGTGCAGAAAGTTCCTGAGAAGCAGCGTTTTGCGCGCTGACAGTCCCTGAACACAACACGAACTTTAACTTCTGATTTGAGCAGATTAAAAGTTCTCATTTAAAAAAGAAGGAGAGGTGTTTAGAGGTGGTGCCAGCTGCAAAGTGAAAGAGCTAATTTATGAGGATTACTTCTTCTGGGGGCTCCACCAGTTAGCAGAAAGTGAGAGGCAGCAGACATCAGGATCAACTTA
The DNA here is from genome assembly GCF_963584025.1 of Labrus mixtus. Taxonomy (NCBI): domain Eukaryota; kingdom Metazoa; phylum Chordata; class Actinopteri; order Labriformes; family Labridae; genus Labrus; species Labrus mixtus. The sequence continues at coordinate 599,895 of NC_083615.1, read as the reverse complement.
CCCCAAAGTACTGATGAAGCCATTCACCGAGCCTTCCGCGTACAGAGACACAATGTCTCCAATGTGAAGAAAACTGGATCTGTGCTCGGACATTTTCACTCAGTTTGTGGGTTAGTCCTGCTTTCCCATTTAAGATCGTCTAAACACGTCTCTGTGAAGAGTGCAGCAGCAAATCCACGAGTTAACACAGCGGATCCACTTCAGCAGAAGTCCTTAAACTCATTCTTTCAGCTCTACACATTTCAGAGTCTAGGCAACAGCGAAAGTGCCAAAAAGTGATGACGAGTTATTTCAGAAAACGCAGTTAGTTTAGGACTTATTCAACTTCTTCCTGTATGTGAGACAGACCGGAGGGTGCTCCTCTTCACATCCCCTTCAGGGGGAGGAGACTGCTGCTGTCAGGGCCCACAGCCACTCACTGACAGGTTTCTGGTTTATTCACGAGCTGCAGGCCCATTGGAAGATAAACACATGATGACAAATGCATCAAAACTATTACAGTCCTTTTTTTAGTGTTTTGTAACACCAGTAACATTGTAAGTGGTAAAATTAGAGAATATGGGCACAGATTGCACATTTTAGACTTGAGTGTGACAGGTTTTTATACCTGAATTAAGGTGATTTAGACTTTTTAACATAGACTTTTCAGTGTCCCACATGTAGAACAGCACTGTCCCACATTAGGAAATACAGATTGTCCGAAACAATTTGGCACTAAGACTACTGATATGTCTAGAATAGAATAGAATAGAATGACTTTATTGATCCCAAACTGGGAAATTGTGGCGTTACAGCAGCAGGTTGTCCAAACACACAAAATAAGCAACAAACACAATATTAACAAATCTAAACATAATATAATATTAAATACAAAGTAAATAAGTACTAAAAATATAAAAACTAAGAATGTGAATATATACAACCAGGATTTAACTAAGCATTACTCGTCTTAAATATGAAAGATTAAATGTGCAGAAACAGAGTTGTAAATGGACAGTATTATAGTATCTACTATTTCTTTAATGAGTGTGATAACTGGATTTTCTCTTTTGGTTTGATTAGGGGACATCCTGGGGATTTCAGAGTGGTACTGGGTGTGGATTTAATTTAGAGCTTCATGTTGCAATATATCCCAGAAGTCTGAAAAGCAGAAATTGTCCCACATTAGGCTGATTCACCCTACATTGGCTTAGTCATACTAACAGATCAGAGTCATCCTCAGTATAACTAACCTACTGTATGTTTCTGATGGCATTGCATGAGGAGAATTGTGAGTAACTGATACATGTATGCATTCATTAACGGAAAGATAAATATGTTTATTAATGCATGAGGAACAAAATATGCAACACAATAATAAAGTCTGGGAAAAACTGGACATGTTTTTTTACTGACAAAATATTAGAAGTTATTCCAATATGCTTCTTTTTATAAGAGCGCTCTAAAGATAAGAAACTGTTTAGATGATTTCAAATAGATAAGTATCATTTTCAATTCCATAAGATATATTTCTCATAGTGTCAGTAATGAACGTTATTTTACGTTGTTATATTTAACCCCTTGGGTCTCTAACCATTTCAGAAAACTAATGAATCTACCAAAAGCTTAAATAGAAATCTGTCATCAGCGAAAAATGACAACAAAACTAATTAAAGGTTTATTCATAGAGTAAAACGTTGAGATATGTGAGGTGTTTTTTTGTGGTTTTTGTTTTTTTGATCTTTGACTCTTCTTCTCTTTCTCTTAATTTAATTTTATTCTTTCATTTTATATAACTCATTTGTTTGTTTGCCTTGTTTCCTAAAGATGTTAAATATCGTAGAGAAAGGGAAGAAAACCTTGATGGAGGGAAACATTTATGAATTTATGTAACTCAGATCCAAACTACTTTAAATAAACTGTAAAACATGTTTCTGTATTATAAGTGTTATTTTTTAGTATTTCCACATCACTGGGGGGACACAACCTTTTTGACACCACACCACTTATAAAAATGTAAAATATTGTCATCCTTATGTTGAATATAAAATATGTGTACTGTATGTTAAGACATGATGACAATAAAAAGAAATAAAAAAACAAACGTTGAGATATAAAACATCTGAAAGAATCCATCCTGGTAGTTATCTCTCTTGTTGTTGAAACCTGATTCAGTACTTTGAAGGACTTTAAACGAGTCTTTCTTGTAGAGGTTGAGGACTTTTAATTGTAATACCCAAACTCATCCACCAGGGGTCACCAGAGACCAGGCCTTACCGGGGTCAGACTCATCTATAAGGTGATAAAAAATACATTTAGTAAACTGTATCACCCTCTAGTGTTCACTGTCCCAGCTCCCACCTGAACATGTTCTGCTGCTCCCTCACTTTGTTTCTACACAAACAAATGGAGCAGAGAGGGAATGTTCATGCTGGTGACTCAGGTGTGTACATTCAGTCTACAGGTGAGACACAGTGACACACTTTAACTGTGGCAGTTTTCATGGCTCCTAAAATGTACCATTATATCTTTTAGTATCTTTTAGCACTCTAAGTACACTTTGCTAATACTTGCAGTTGAGGTGTTACAAATAGTTACAGAAAAATAATAATGACAAAAAAGACAAGAGACAGTCTATTTCTAATTACAAGTGGTAAGAACCATAGAAGAAGAATGGTCAGAAGTACATTTAAAAAATCAAGTTTAATTGTAATAACCATACTTGGTTATTGTGTGTGTGTGTGTGTGTGTGTGTGTGTGTGTGTGTGTGTGTGTGTGTGTGTGTGTGAAAGAGAGAGAGAGAGAGAGAGACAGAGAGAGACACACAGAGAGAGAGAGAGAGAGAGAGACACACGGAGAGAGAGAGAGAGACACACGGAGAGAGAGAGAGAGACAGAGAGAGAGAGAGAGAGACACACAGAGAGAGAGACACACGGAGAGAGAGAGAGAGAGAGAGACACAGAGAGAGAGACACACGGAGAGAGAGAGAGAGAGAGAGAGACAGAGAGAGAGACACACGGAGAGAGAGAGAGAGAGAGAGAGAGACACACACACACACACACACACACACACACACACACATTGTATTGATGTTCGCGTGCAGGCTCTGAAGCAGTCGCACCTTTCCACGAGCTCACGAGCTCGCGAGCTTCGGGACGGTTATTTCCTCCCACCTTCCCCTCGCGACACAAAGACCTGCTGCTGTCTTCTCCTCGTGTTCGTGTTGGGACACAAAACTGGAACAACAACATCAATATTGATAATAATTCATCAACCGGGGACTGTGAGCGCGCTCAGTTCTTCACTTTGTCTTCGTGCATGTAAGTAAACCTGACTTTAAGTAAACCTGACTTTAAGTAAACCTGACTTTGTTACACTTTAATGACTTTCTTTCCCACGCGCACTGGTGACACTGGTGACACTGGTGATATTCAGTATTATTAATGAACGCTGTGAAGGCTCGGATACATGAGCTCTTGTTTTGTGGCCTCGTGGATGTTTCCGAGATCAGTGTAGAGATAAATGCTCCATGCAGCTTTGAATAAACTCAGAGAATAATCAAATACGGTGGGAAAAGGCCAGTGTAGTATTTACAGGTAGAAAGATAATCAATATGAGTGTTCAAACACAGAGACAGGATGACTGGAGCGAGGCTTCCTGTTCGATTTCTTTATTTAAAAGGGACAACGAAGTCACACATGTAAATGTGCCAGATTTAGACATGCAGGCTCATTTTCATCTGCAGTCCCTGGCAGGTTGATGACATTTAAGAAAACATTAAAAAGCAAACAGGAAAATGAAGCACAAAAACACAAGAACACATAAGCATAACAAATAAAACAACACAGACGCATGGAAGCAACTGATGAAGCAGCACACAGACATGAAATAAAAATGTGTAACATATAGCACATTTAAATACATGAGCATTTAAACACAGACAAAAGCACCATGCACAGACAAGGAGCATATATAAACACAAACAAGGAACATATATAAACACAAACAAGGAACATATATAAACACAAACAAGGAACATATATAAACACAAACAAGGAACATATATAAACACAAACAAGGAACATATATAAACACAGACAAGGAGCATATATAAACACAAACAAGGAACATATATAAACACAAACAAGGAGCATATATAAACACAAACAAGGAACATATATAAACACAAACAAGGAGCATATATAAACACAAGGAACATATATAAACACAAACAAGGAACATATATAAACACAAACAAGGAACATATATAAACACAAACAAGGAACATATATAAACACAAACAAGGAACATATATAAACACAAACAAGGAGCATATATAAACACAAGGAACATATATAAACACAAACAAGGAGCATATATAAACACAGACAAGGAGCATATATAAACACAAGGAACATATATAAACACAAACAAGGAGCATATATAAACACAAACAAGGAACATATATAAACACAAGGAGCATATATAAACACAAACAAGGAACATATATAAACACAGACAAGGAGCATATATAAACACAAACAAGGAACATATACAGTTTAAGTTAAGACTTATTATAACAAAGTATGCAGTTACTGTACAATGTTTAATGTGTGTTTGATTGTTCCCACATTGACCTCCACAGTCACACAAACATTTAAATCCACAGAAAACTTTAAGGTGTTTAATGCTGCTTTGCTGCCATGACCACTTTCTCTCTCTCACAGCTGCTCTCAGGAGATTAGGTCGTATGTTTCATTTTCTTTGTGAGTATTGACACATTTTCTACTCCCCCCCCCCCCCCTCCTCCAGAAGCCGCCTGAGAGGTGAACAGTGTGAACAGTGTGGGAATGCAGAAGGATTATCATCTGACCTTAACCCAGAGGAGACTAAGCAACCAGACCGTTCACTTTGCTGCACTCGCACTACGATGCCTTTGAGGTTATAATGTCTGCCCTGAAGCACGTCATCCTGCAAGATAAAGACCAGGACGTGGAGAAGAAGAAGCAGCTGGACTGGAGTTACATTGAGGAGTGGGCTGAGAATGAAGTGGTCACCGCGACGACAGGTGTGGCGACCGCGCAGACGCAAACGGACGAGGAGCGGACTTTTGAGCACAAGGAGACTCAGACCAGCAGCCCGGTGATCATGCACATCGACCTGACGCGGACACACTCCAAGCTGAGACACTCGTCCCTGTCGGACCCCTTTTTTCAGTTCGACCGGCAGGCCCCCGGGCGCATCTCCACGTCCCCGACGCTGAGGAGGATGAGGAGCACCAGGCGTCCTCTGTCGGACACCTGGGAGACCGTCCCGATGGGGAGCACCCGGGAGGAGTCTCCCTCTGTGAGCCCCTTCTCCCCAGTCCACAAAGTCAAGTCCCCTCTCGCAGCCAGCCCCCTCTCCGACGGAGAGATCCATCTGACACACTCAACATCCGGCCGACAGAGAACCAGATCACATAGATCCAAGACTTTAGACAACGGCATCACCTCCAAGAGACAAGAATGTAGCAGCGCTCATCCTGCAGGTCTTAAAGACTTTGGATTTACTGACACTGAAGTAAAGGTGAGTTTTTAACAGTTTTCTTATTTTGCATTTTCAATCACAGAAGAATCATTTGATTCCCTTTTGCCACAATCACAATGAATCATGCAGTTTAAGTCTGATGAGCATTTTTATAATCTATAAATGAAAAGGTTACACATTCCTCCCTCATTCCGGGCCTTGCCTCCTGCGGTGGTCGCTCACAATGCGAGCTTTTGACAGCAAATGAATCAGCAGTTACATGCACTGACAGCTCCGACCAAGCCCCGCTGCCTTAGCAGAAGCCCTGGGAAGTGGTCTCCTCGAGGGGCCCCCCGCTCACCACAGTCAGCAGTCACCCAATAATGGAGGGGTCAGTGAGCGATTGGGGAAAGATAATGGGGAGATCTATTCATCAGATCGCGGTATTCAAGCGAGCACATTCTCAATGGAGTCCCCGACGTTCTCCTCAGATATCGGGGGGCTTTGAGCCCAAACGGCCACTTAAAACACTGATTCAGATTTGAGTGTGTTTGAAAGTGATAGGGTGGTGTGTGTGTTGTTAGCAGGAGGAGGCTCCTGCAGCTTCTGTTTAATGCTCCTTGTACAGTAACACACTGGTGATATGGCATGTCAAAAACATTAGAATTACACTTTTGGAAACGTGAAAGGAAGTGTCTGTTTTAACCTTGATTATATGTATGCTATAACTTTGAATTCCTTGTTGAGCATCTCAGTACATCTAAAATGCATCTCTTCAAGAAAGCATATTGTGATTTACAGTTTCAACTTTTTTGCAACGACTGATGCAGCTTTTTCTTCTTTTTTCAGCAGGAGAAGGAGCTCAATAGGTAAGTGGACCTTGGACTGTTTTGCATGTTTGTCTGTATGCTCTGCACCCAGGATTTTTACTTTCAAGTTCAGATCAGATCACATCATGTTTTTTTTGCATATCAGGAATGTAGTCAAATGATTTCCTCTCAACTGTGTGACTATAACTTCCAAAGTGAGGCCGCTGATAAAAAATGAAACGAAGTCATCAGAACTTAACAAAGCACACTCCCCACCTGCACTCTCAGGTCTGCAGATCCCTCCTTTCACAGGGGACAGGGCCTTCTCCATTGCTGCTCCCACCCTCTGGAACTCACTCCCTAAAAACATCAGAGACCCCCCCACACTCACTTCCTACAAGAAATCCCTAAAAACTCACCTCTTCATCCTCTTCCCTCCACACGACTTCTGTTGTATTGTTCTCTTACTTTTTGGATTTAGAAAAGCACTATATAAATCTAATTTATTATTATTATTATTATTAACAATATGAGCTATAGCATGTGGATTCCACATCATGAGTGGCACGCCATGAGGGAGCATGATGATTGGATGTTTGCTTTAAGCAGCCCCCATTGTGCATTCATTGTCACTCATGTCTTTGTGAAGTTAAGTTTGGAGAGTCCCATGGTTATGTATGGGCTAGACAAACCCTCATTAAGGCTTTCTCTCACTGCCACCCACACCCCTCCCCACTGCCACCCACACCCCTCCTAATGGGGCTGCAGGGCTCTTCCCATCACTGGATAATTAGGCAGCTATTGTTCCTGTAATTACGCCCTGGCACTGTGCCTCTTACAGTGGCCCGGGCCCTGCGAGGCATTGGTCAGGACAGTTTTTTTTTTGGGTGGGGGGGGCATCATTATTTCTCTTGTGCGGGGAACAAGTGTCCTCGGTGGCAGAGAGTGCGGACACAGAGGAAGCTTTCTGCACGCTCACAAAGCAACAGGATGCCATTGTGAGGACGCTGTGGAATGAGCCGCGAGGAGGCACTGACCTGGTTTCTTACCGTCCCATTAGCCCGGGGTCCTCTACACTGCTCAGGTGCTGCAGCTGACTACTCTCTGGTTTTACTGATTCAGCACTGACTGCCTATACATTGATCAGGGAAGTGTGTGTGGAGGGGGGATGGGTGGGGTGTCAGTTTACCACAGCCCCCCACCAGTAAAAAGCAATGAACAGAAGATGCTTTCACAGTCCAACAAAAGTACTGCTTGTAGTCCAACTCATCGTGCACAGGTTGTTCCTGCAGCAGTGTGGCCTGCATGTGCATTTGAGTTAGTCGAGTTTGCTGCTGCTTGTGCAACGGTGCGAGCTCAGCAGCTGCAATGCAGTTTTCTGTTTGAGGAAGAAAGAAAGTTCATTAATTCTACTAAAGCATGCTTAGTGGGCAGACTGGGATGGTTCCTCCTGCTTGTACTTCTGCCCCACTTTATTGTGTTGTTATCATAAACAGTTAGTCTGGCTTCCTTATGGTCTGATCATGTCCTGATAACCTTTGTCAACACTTACCTGATGTAATGGTCTTATTCGATCCTATATCGATGGTCAGATTTTGTGTTATTTGCCTCCATTATTCTAACATTCCCTTCAAACCCTGATGTCAAAACTCTTAAATTCCAGACCCTGAAATACTGAGTGAGTAAAAAAACCTCAACGTGTTGACACAGGTCACTGACCAGCTGTCGATCAGCATCAGTGTGCTGAAAGTGAACCTTACCGTTCAGTAAAACCAGCCCGTCTGGTTGCTGCTCAGCTCGTAGCTGCTGACTGTTGCTGCCTTCTTTTAATGACGAGAATCCTCTTGTTATTGTTGGATTGTGATGTGTTTCAGTCAGAAAGTCACCAATCAAGTTTGTTTGGAATTTTTTTATCCTTGCATGAAGAGAAACATCAGATTTCAATCGAGCTACAGAGGCTGGGGAATATTTACTCTGAAATAGAAAAATAATTTAGGCGGAAATGAAATCTTACATTTATGCTATGTTCCTACAATTCTACAACTCACTTATCAGACGCTTTTATCCAAAGCGACGTACATCAGAGAGTAAGAACAACACAAGCAAGGATCTAGAAAAAAGGGAACAATGTGAGTAAGAGCAAACGATCAGCTTTGAGTCTGATTGGACACACAGGTGCTGACAGGAAGTGACCAGAGGCAAAGCACAACATTGAGGGCAGTTCTTGAGAGCTCTAATCAGTATAGAAACCATCTTATAAGTCGTCGTTATCAAACAAAAACCATCGTCATTACCATCATCATCATCAATAATATGGAGACCATCATCATTAAGTTAGTAGGTATTCATGAAAGAGCTGGGTCTTTAGCTTTTTCTTAAAGGTGCAGAGGGACTCTGCAGATGTTCCATCTGTATCTACACTGACACAGTAACATATATGATGAGTCTTACACTCCTGAGTGGATCTCTAAAGAGTTATCTTTATCATGATACCAAGTTTTATTCTTATAGACCTGATGGCTGCAGAGATATACTCTGTTAAGTTTGGGTATGCAGTGTTCGAGAATAAACCAAGAAATAGGGATGAAGAGGTTGATGAGTAGAATCCTCTTGTTATTGTTGGATTGTGATGTGTTTGAGTCAGAAAGTCACCAATCAAGTTTGTTTGGAATTTTTTATCCTTGCAACAAGAGAAACATCAAACAAGCCATGCCGTTAAGATATTTGGTTTGGACTTTCATTTCTTTAAGGATCTTTGTTTTGTAATTTCAACACATTAATGTATATATTTAGTTTGAGCAGTAATCCTTGGCGTACATCAGGAGAGGATAAGTCAAAACACTTGAGAACAGTAGGCTGTGTGAGCTTACCCTGAGGGCTAAAAGGCAGGCCTGTGTTTTTCCAGCAGCAGCAAAGCCTCAGTTAGTAACTGTGCAGAGGAGACCAAGAGGATTAGAACACGGCACACACACTCACAGCTCGTCTCCTTACACAAACACATAGGCTGATCTGTTATTAATCAGCAGATTTCCACACACAAAGCCAGACACAAAACACTTAGCCTCTCTGATTAATCCTAACTCTGCTGCACAATGCAGATGGTAACTCGATGGCATTTCAACCACGTCAAAATGACAAAAGGAATTCTGTTATTTCCTGTTGCTTTGCACTACGTCTTTTTCCTTTTTGTGCTGCGCTGCATTTTGAAAAAGCAGAGACGGTTCATCTCAGATGATGGGACTTTTCTTTGAGGCCTTTAAGCATTACTTTGCAACCCTTGGAAATAAAGTTGTGACACCACCTGAAGACATAAACAGTTCCTTCCCCCAGACCCAACCGTCACTGTGAATATACATACATATATATATATATATTATTTAATTTAAATGATCAACACACACTTATTTATGTAAATACTGTAATTGACATCTTAATTGAGCCATCTGTCACATAACTGCATTTTACTCATCATGTTACTTCAGCATCTTTTGCACTATTCACCACTGCACTGTTTCATGTTTATGTAAATATTAGTCTTTTCTTATTCTGTTTATTGTTGATATTTAATGTTGTACCTGTACATAAGAGAGCACAGTTCACCAACGTTAAATTCCTTGTGTGTGTAAACATACCTGGACAATAAATCTGATTCTGATTCTAAACCTGTTTCCTTTCAGGCTCCAGGAGAGGAGGCGGAGCTCCGTGGTGGTCAGCCTCCCAGGATTGGACGTTTCACCAGGAGACCTTTTTGTATCCAACGGAGCAGCTGACATTTTAAATGGATCAAACTTCTC